>NW_027040212.1:0-196128 GCF_034236695.1 Oncorhynchus nerka | reverse complement strand
GTCTGACTATAGTACATTATACTGTCTGACTATAGTACATTATACTGTCTATAGTAGACTATAGTAGATTACACTGAGTTCCGACTATAGTATATTATACTGAGTCTGACTATATACTACACTGAGTATATTACACTGAGTCTGACTATAGTATATTATACTGAGTCTGACTATAGTATACTATAGTATATTACACTGAGTCTGACTATAGTATATTACACTGAGTCTGACTATAGTATATTATAGTCTTAGCCTGACTATAATCTGTTATAGTCTGATATTACATTATACTGAGTACATTATCTGACTATAGACTATACCGTTACACTGAGTCTGACTATAGTATATTATACTGAGTCTGACTATAGTATACTACACTGAGTCTGACTATAGTATAGTATATAGTATATTATACTGATATATATATATTACACTAGTCTAGGTATATTACACTGAGTCTGACTATAGCTGAGTCCGTAGGACTATAGGAACATATAGTATACTACGTTTTAGGGGAACATGCCCCTAACAAACTGTGCTATTTTTATTCGGTTTCTTTCGTTTTGTATATTTTTCGACGTATTTTTGTACATAATGTTGCTGCTTCCATCTTATGACCGAAAGTAACTCCTGGACATCAGAACAGCGATTACTGACCTCAAACTGGACAAATATTTTGTCTGCAGCGACTCACGCGAAGGATATACTGCTTTCGGGAACAGGCCCAAATCCCGTTTGAGAATTCGTTGGCGAATGAGTAAACCTCCACTACCATCCGTTCTATTGGCCAAAGTACAAATCATTGGACACCAAAATTGATTATATATGATCAAGACAACCTACCATTTGGATATTAAAAAATGGTAGATTCTTATGTTTCACCGAGTCGTAGCTGAATGACGACACGGATAATATAGAGGGATTTTCTATGCATCGGCAGGACAGAGAAACCATGTCTGTAAGAAGAGGTGCAGGGTGTGTGTCTATTTGTCAATAACAGCTGGTTCGCGATACTTAATATTAAAGAAGTCTGGAGGTATTGCTCACCTGAGGTAGAGTACCTTATGATAAGCAGTAGACACATTATCTACCAAGAGAGGTCTCCTCTATATTATTCGTAGCCATCTATGTATTTACCACCACAAACCGATGCTGACACTAAAAACCGCACTCAACCAGCAGGCGCCACTCAACCAGCTGTATAAGGCCACTCAGCGGAGCTGGATAAGGCCACTCAACCAGCTGTATAAGGCCACTCAACCAGATGTATAAGGCCACTCAACCAGCTGTATAAGGCCACTCAACCAGATGTATATAACCAGCTGTATAAGGCCACTCAACCAGATGTATAAGGCCACTCAACCAGCTGTATAAGGCCACTCAACCAGATGTATAAGGCCACTCAACCAGATGTATAAGGCCACTTAACCAGCTGTATAAGGCCACTAAACCAGATGTATAAGGCCACTCAACCAGATGTATAAGGCCACTCAACCAGCGTTATAAGGCCACCAACCAGCTGTATAAGGCCACTAAACCAGCTGTATAAGGCCACTCAACCAGATGTATAAGGCCACTCAACCAGCTGTATAAGGCCACTAACCAGATGTGGCGTTAAGGCCACTAACCAGCTGTATAAGGCCACTCAACCAGCGTATAAGGCCACTAAACCAGCTGTATAAGGCCACTCAACCAGCTTTATAAGGCCACTCAACCAGATGTATAAGGCCACTCAACCAGATGTATAAGGCCACCAACCAGCTGTATAAGGCCACCAAACCAGCTGTATAAGGTCACTCAACCAGCTGTATAAGGGCCACTAAACCAGCTGTATAAGGCCACTCAACCAGCTGTATAAGGCCACTCAACCAGCTGTATAAGGCCACTCAACCAGCTGTATAAGGCCATACGCAAACAAGAAAATACTCATCCAGAAGCGGTGCTCCTAGTGGAGCTAGGAATTTAATCCGCAAACCTAAATCCATTTTACCTCATTTCTACCAACATGCCACATGTGCAACCAGAGGAAACAAACTCTAGGCCACCTTTTACCTCCACACACAGAGATGGATACAAAGCTCTGTCCCACACCCATTTTGCAAATCTGACATAATTTATCTCTGATTCCTGCTTACAGCAAAAGCGAAAGCAGGAAGTACCAGTGGCTCGCCAATACGGAAGTGGTCAGATGACGATATGCTGGCACTTCACAGGACTGTTTTGCTAGCACAGACTGGGAATATATCACCAGTCATCAAGCCATCCATAAATACATTGACGACGTTGTCCCCAAAGTGACAGTACGCACATACAGTGGCTTGCGGACCAAACCAGTGGTTGGACCAAAGATATTTGGCTCCTTAATCTATATGGTCCAAATCAAGATGATCCATACGTCTTCAACAATATTTATATTAATTTATTAAATTTACCGGCAGAAAATGATCAAATCATGATGGTGGGAGATTATAACACACTGTTAAGTACCTCAATGGAGGAAAGGAAATCACTCTACAAACTATCATCAACGTGCCCTTAAGGAAATCACTCTACAAACTATCATCACCCTGCCCTTAAGGAAATCACTCTACAAACTATCATCAACGTGCCCTTAAGGATATCACTCTACAAACTATCATCACCGTGCCCTTAAGGAAATCACTCTACAAACTATCATCACCGTGCCCTTAATCACTCTACAAACTATCATCACCGTGTCCTTAAGGAAATCACTCTACAAACTATCATCACCGTGCCCTTAATCACTCTACAAACTATCATCACCGTGCCCTTAAGGAAATCACTCTACAAACTATCATCACCGTGCCCTTAAGGAAATCTACAAACTATCATCAACGTGCCCTAAGGAAATCACTCTACAAACTATCATCACCGTGCCCTTAATCACTCTACAAACTATCATCACCCTGCCCTTAAGGAAATCACTCTACAAACTATCATCAACGTGCCCTAAAGGAAATCACTCTACAAACTATCATCACCCTGCCCTTAAGGAAATCACTCTACAAACTATCATCACGTGCCCTAAAGAAATCACTCTACAAACTATCATCACCGTGCCCTTAATCACTCTACAAACTATCATCAACGTGCCCTAAAGGAAATCACTCTACAAACTATCATCACCGTGCCTAAAGGAAATCACTCTACAAACTATCATCAACGTGCCCTTAGAAATCACTCTACAAACTATCATCAACGTGCCCTTAATCACTCTACAAACTATCATCAACGTGCCCTAAAGGAAATCACTCTACAAACTATCATCACCGTGCCCTTAAGGAAATCACTCTACAAACTATCATCACCGTGCCCTTAAGGAAATCACTCTACAAACTATCATCAACGTGCCCTTAATCACTCTACAAACTATCATCAACGTGCCCTAAAGGAAATCACTCTACAAACTATCATCACCGTGCCCTTAAGGAAATCACTCTACAAACTATCATCACCGTGCCCTTAAGGAAATCACTCTACAAACTATCATCACCGTGCCCTTAAGGAAATCACTCTACAAACTATCATCAACGTGCCCTTAAGGAAATCACTCTACAAACTATCATCAACGTGCCCTTAAGGAAATCACTCTACAAACTATCATCACCGTGCCCTAAAGGAAATCACTCTACAAACTATCATCAACGTGCCCTTAAGGAAATCACTCTACAAACTATCATCAACGTGCCCTTAAGGAAATCACTCTACAAACTATATCACCGTGCCCTAAGGAAATCACTCTACAAACTATCATCACCGTGCCCTAAAGGAAATCACTCTACAAACTATCATCAACGTGCCCTAAAGGGAAATCACTCTACAAACTATCATCACCGTGTCCAAAGGAAATCACTCTACAAACTATCATCACCGTGCCCTTAAAGGAAATCACTCTACAAACTATCATCACCCGTGCCCTTAAGGAAATCACTCTACAAACTATCATCAACGTGCCCTTAAGGAAATCACTCTACAAACTATCATCAACATGCCCTAAAAGGAAATCACTCTACAAACTATCATCAACGTGCCCTAAAGGAAATCACTCTACAAACTATCATCAACATGCCCTAAAGGAAATCACTCTACAAACTATCATCACCGTGCCCTTAATCACTCTACAAACTATCATCAACGTGCCCTAAAGGAAATCACTCTACAAACTATCATCAACGTGCCCTAAAGGAAATCACTCTACAAACTATCATCAACGTGCCCTAAAGGAAATCACTCTACAAACTATCATCACCGTGCCCTAAAGGAAATCACTCTACAAACTATCATCACCGTGCCCTAAAGGAAATCACTCTACAAACTATCATCACCCTGCCCTAAAGGAAATCACTCTACAAACTATCATCAACGTGCCCTAAAGGAAATCACTCTACAAACTATCATCAACGTGCCCTAAAGGAAATCACTCTACAAACTATCATCAACATGCCCTAAAGGAAATCACTCTACAAACTATCATCAACGTGCCCTTAAGGAAATCACTCTACAAACTATCATCAACGTGCCCTTAAGGAAATCACTCTACAAACTATCATCAACGTGCCCTTAATCACTCTACAAACTATCATCAACGTGCCCTAAAGGAAATCACTCTACAAACTATCATCACCGTGCCCTAAAGGAAATCACTCTACAAACTATCATCACCGTGCCCTTAAGGAAATCACTCTACAAACTATCATCAACGTGCCCTTAATCACTCTACAAACTATCATCAACGTGCCCTAAAGGAAATCACTCTACAAACTATCATCACCGTGCCCTAAGGAAATCACTCTACAAACTATCATCACCGTGCCCTTAAGGAAATCACTCTACAAACTATCATCACCGTGCCCTAAGGAAATCACTCTACAAACTATCATCAACGTGCCCTTAAGGAAATCACTCTACAAACTATCATCAACGTGCCCTTAAGGAAATCACTCTACAAACTATCATCACCGTGCCCTAAAGGAAATCACTCTACAAACTATCATCAACGTGCCCTTAAGGAAATCACTCTACAAACGACCATCAACGTGCCCTTAAGGAAATCACTCTACAAACTATCATCAACGTGCCCTTAATCACTCTACAAACTATCATCAACGTGCCCTAAAGGAAATCACTCTACAAACTATCATCACCGTGCCCTAAAGGAAATCACTCTACAAACTATCATCACCGTGCCCTTAAGGAAATCACTCTACAAACTATCATCACCGTGCCCTAAAGGAAATCACTCTACAAACTATCATCAACGTGCCCTTAATCACTCTACAAACTATCATCAACGTGCCCTAAAGGAAATCACTCCACAAACTATCATCACCCTGCCCTTAAGGAAATCACTCTACAAACTATCATCAACATGCCCTTAAGGAAATCACTCTACAAACTATCATCAACGTGCCCTAAAGGAAATCACTCTACAAACTATCATCACCGTGCCCTAAAGGAAATCACTCTACAAACTATCATCAACGTGCCCTAAAGGAAATCACTCTACAAACTATCATCACCATGCCCTTAATCACTCTACAAACTATCATCAACGTGCCCTAAAGGAAATCACTCTACAAACTATCATCAACATGCCCTTAAGGAAATCACTCTACAAACTATCATCACCATGCCCTTAATCACTCTACAAACTATCATCAACGTGCCCTAAGGAAATCACTCTACAAACTATCATCAACATGCCCTAAGGAAATCACTCTACAAACTATCATCAACGTGCCTAAAGGAAATCACTCTACAAACTATCATCAACGTGCCCTAAAGGAAATCACTCTACAAACTATCATCAACATGCCCTTAAGGAAATCACTCTACAAACTATCATCAACATGCCCTTAAAGGAAATCACTCTACAAACTATCAATGGAAATCACTCTACAAACTATCATCAACATGCCCTTAATCACTCTACAAACTATCATCAACGTGCCCTTAAGGAAATCACTCTACAAACTATCATCAACGTGCCCTTAATCACTCTACAAACTATCATCACCGTGAAATCACTCTACAAACTATCATCACCCTGCCCTTAATCACTCTACAAACTATCATCAACATGCCCTTAATCACTCTACAAACTATCATCACCCTGCCCTTAATCACTCTACAAACTATCATCACCCTGCCCTTAATCACTCTACAAACTATCATCACCGTGCCCTTAATCACTCTACAAACTATCATCAACGTGCCTAAGGAAATCACTCTACAAACTATCATCAACATGCCCTTAATCACTCTACAAACTATCATCACCCTGCCCTTAAGGAAATCACTCTACAAACTATCATCACCCTGCCTTAATCACTCTACAAACTATCATCACGTGCCCTTAATCACTCTACAAACTATCATCACCGTGCCCTTAATCACTCTACAAACTATCATCACCCTGCCCTTAATCACTCTACAAACTATCATCACCCTGCCCTTAATCACTCTACAAACTATCATCACCCTGCCCTTAAGGAAATCACTCTACAAACTACCATCACCATGCCCTTAATCACTCTACAAACTACCATCACCGTGCCCTTAATCACTCTACAAACTACCATCACCCTGCCCTTAATCACTCTACAAACTACCATCACCCTGCCCTAAAGGAAATCACTCTACAAACTATCATCAACGTGCCCTTAAGGAAATCACTCTACAAACTATCATCACCGTGCCCTAAAGGAAATCACTCTACAAACTATCATCAACGTGCCCTTAAGGAAATCACTCTACAAACTATCATCACCCTGCCCTTAAGGAAATCACTCTACAAACTATCATCAACATGCCCTAAAGGAAATCACTCTACAAACTATCATCAACGTGCCCTTAAGGAAATCACTCTACAAACTATCATCACCGTGCCCTAAAGGAAATCACTCTACAAACTATCATCAACGTGCCCTTAATCACTCTACAAACTATCATCAACGTGCCCTTAATCACTCTACAAACTATCATCAACGTGCCCTTAAGGAAATCACTCTCTACAAACTATCATCACCGTGCCCTAAGGGAAATCACTCTACAAACTATCATCACCGTGCCCTTAATCACTCTACAAACTATCATCACCCTGCCCTTAATCACTCTACAAACTATCATCACCGTGCCCTTAAGGAAATCACTCTACAAACTATCATCAACGTGCCCTAAAGGAAATCACTCTACAAACTATCATCAACGTGCCCAAAGGAAATCACTCTACAAACTATCATCACCGTGCCCTTAATCACTCTACAAACTATCATCACCCATGCCCTAAGGAAATCACTCTACAAACTATCATCACCCTGCCCTTAATCACTCTACAAACTATCATCACCGTGCCCTTAATCACTCTACAAACTATCATCACCCTGCCCTTAATCACTCTACAAACTATCATCACCCTGCCCTTAATCACTCTACAAACTATCATCACCCTGCCCTTAAGGAAATCACTCTACAAACTATCATCACCGTGCCCTTAAGGATATCACTCTACAAACTATCATCACCGTGCCCTTAAGGAAATCACTCTACAAACTATCATCAACATGCCCTTAATCACTCTACAAACTATCATCACCCTGCCCTTAAGAAATCACACTACAAACTATCATCAACGTGCCCTAAGGAAATCACTCTACAAACTATCATCACCGTGCCCTTAAGGAAATCACTCTACAAACTATCATCACCGTGCCCTTAAGGAAATCACTCTACAAACTATCATCACCGTGCCCTTAAGGAAATCACTCTACAAACTATCATCAACGTGCCCTAAAGGAAATCACTCTACAAACTATCATCAACATGCCCTAAAGGAAATCACTCTACAAACTATCATCACCGTGCCCTTAAGGAAATCACTCTACAAACTATCATCACCGTGCCCTTAAGGAAATCACTCTACAAACTATCATCACCCTGCCCTTAATCACTCTACAAACTATCATCACGTGCCCTTAAAGGAAATCACTCTACAAACTATCATCAACGTGTCCTTAAGGAAATCACTCTACAAACTATCATCACCGTGCCCTAAAGGAAATCACTCTACAAACTATCATCACCGTGCCCTTAAGGAAATCACTCTACAAACTATCATCACCGTGCCTAAAGGAAATCACTCTACAAACTATCATCAACGTGCCCTAAAGGAAATCACTCTACAAACTATCATCAACATGCCCTAAAGGAAATCACTCTACAAACTATCATCACGTGCCCTAAAGGAAATCACTCTACAAACTATCATCAACATGCCCTAAAGGAAATCACTCTACAAACTATCATCACCGTGCCCTAAAGGAAATCACTCTACAAACTATCATCAACATGCCCTAAAGGAAATCACTCTACAAACTATCATCACCGTGCCCTAAGGAAATCACTCTACAAACTATCATCACCATGCCCTTAAGGAAATCACTCTACAAACTATCATCACCGTGCCCTTAAAGGAAATCACTCTACAAACTATCATCAACGTGCCCTAAAGGAAATCACTCTACAAACTATCATCACCCTGCCTTAAGGAATCACTCTACAAACTATCATCAACGTGCCCTAAAGGAAATCACTCTACAAACTATCATCAACATGCCCTAAAGGAAATCACTCTACAAACTATCATCAACGTGCCCTTAATCACTCTACAAACTATCATCACCGTGCCCTTAATCACTCTACAAACTATCATCAACATGCCCTAAAAGGAAATCACTCTACAAACTATCATCACCGTGCCCTAAAGGAAATCACTCTACAAACTATCATCACCGTGCCCTTAATCACTCTACAAACTATCATCACCCTGCCCTAAAGGAATCACTCTACAAACTATCATCAACGTGCCCTTAAGGAAATCACTCTACAAACTATCATCAACGTGCCCTAAAGGAAATCACTCTACAAACTATCATCACCGTGCCCTTAAGGAAATCACTCTACAAACTATCATCAACGTGCCCTTAAGGAAATCACTCTACAAACTATCATCACCGTGCCCTAAAGGAAATCACTCTACAAACTATCATCAACATGCCTTGTTAAGGAAATCACTCTGGGGATCAAATCAACATTATCATCACCATGCCACGTATAGTTTTTGATAAAACTCAAACTTTCATTAAAATTGACATACAATATACTGAATTAAAGCTACACTCGTTGTGAATCTATTCACCAAGTCAGATTTGTAAAATGCTTGCCGGGGAAAGCATGAGAAGCTATTATCTGATACCATGCACCCTCAAAAATATCACTCACCTACAAGATTTTGCGTCAGCGTGCCAAACGAAAAAGGCTGAAATAAAATATAAAACATTCATTTACCTTTACGAGCTTCTTTCTTGGCACTCCTAGATCCCTATAAACATCATTTAGGGTCCGATTAAATCGGTCCATATACAAACTAGATATCGAACTCGGAATACTGCGAGTAAAGAAAGAAAATGAGCATTTCATAACGTAACGTCGTTTTAAAAATCAAAAAGTCGACGATAAACTTTCACAAAACACTTCGAAATACTTTTCTAATGCAACTTTAGGTATTAGTACACGTTAATAAGCGATAAATGGATCAGGAAACGAAGGAAATCACTCTACAAACTATCATCACCCTGCCCTTAAGGAAATCACTCTACAAACTATCATCACCGTGCCCTAAAGGAAATCACTCTACAAACTATCATCACCGTGCCCTAAAGGAAATCACTCTACAAACTATCATCACCGTGCCCTTAATCACTCTACAAACTATCATCACCGTGCCCTTAAGGAAATCACTCTACAAACTATCATCAACGTGCCCTAAAGGAAATCACTCTACAAACTATCATCACCGTGCCCTTAATCACTCTACAAACTATCATCAACATGCCCTAAAGGAAATCACTCTACAAACTATCATCACCGTGCCCTAAAGGAAATCACTCTACAAACTATCATCACCCTGCCCTAAAGGAAATCACTCTACAAACTATCATCACCCTGCCCTTAAGGAAATCACTCTACAAACTATCATCAACGTGCCCTTAAGGAAATCACTCTACAAACTATCATCACCCTGCCCTAAAGGAAATCACTCTACAAACTATCATCAACGTGCCCTTAAGGAAATCACTCTACAAACTATCATCACCGTGCCCTTAAGGAAATCACTCTACAAACTATCATCACCCTGCCCTAAAGGAAATCACTCTACAAACTATCATCACCTGCCCTTAAGGAAATCACTCTACAAACTATCATCAACATGCCCAAAGGAAATCACTCTACAAACTATCATCAACGTGCCTTAAGGAAATCACTCTACAAACTATCATTACCCTGCCCTAAAGGAAATCACTCTACAAACTATCATCAACATGCCCTAAAGGAAATCACTCTACAAACTATCATCAACGTGCCCTAAGGAAATCACTCTACAAACTATCATCAACGTGCCTTAAAGGAAATCACTCTACAAACTATCATCACCGTGCCCTTAAGGAAATCACTCTACAAACTATCATCACCGTGCCCTTAAGGAAATCACTCTACAAACTATCATCAACGTGCCCTAAAAGGAAATCACTCTACAAACTATCATCAACGTGCCTAAAGGAAATCACTCTACAAACTATCATCACCCTGTCCTAAAGGAAATCACTCTACAAACTATCATCACCCTGCCCTAAAGGAAATCACTCTACAAACTATCATCACCGTGCCCTAAAGGAAATCACTCTACAAACTATCATCCCGTGCCCTAAAGGAAATCACTCTACAAACTATCATCACCGTGCCCTAAAGGAAATCACTCTACAAACTATCATCACCCTGCCTTAAAGGAAATCACTCTACAAACTATCATCAACGTGCCCTTAAGGAAATCACTCTACAAACTATCATCACCGTGCCCTTTAGGAAATCACTCTACAAACTATCATCACCATGCCCTAAAGGAAATCACTCTACAAACTATCATCACCCTGCCCTTAAGGAAATCACTCTACAAACTATCATCAACATGCTTTAAGGAAATCACTCTACAAACTATCATCAACATGCCTAAAGGAAATCACTCTACAAACTATCATCAACGTGCCCTTAAGGAAATCACTCTACAAACTATCATCACCGTGCCCTAAGGAAATCACTCTACAAACTATCATCAACATGCCTAAAGGAAATCACTCTACAAACTATCATCAACGTGCCCTAAAGGAAATCACTCTACAAACTATCATCACCGTGCCCTTAATCACTCTACAAACTATCATCAACGTGCCCTTAAGGAAATCACTCTACAAACTATCATCACGTGCCCTTAAGGAAATCACTCTACAAACTATCATCAACGTGCCTAAAGGAAATCACTCTACAAACTATCATCACCGTGCCCTAAAGGAAATCACTCTACAAACTATCATCACCCTGCCCTAAAGGAAATCACTCTACAAACTATCATCACCCTGCCCTAAAGGAAATCACTCTACAAACTATCATCACCGTGCCTAAAGGAAATCACTCTACAAACTATCATCACCCTGCCCTAAAGGAAATCACTCTACAAACTATCATCACCCTGCCTAAAGGAAATCACTCTACAAACTATCATCACCCTGCCCTAAAGGAAATCACTCTACAAACTATCATCACCCTGCCCTAAGGAAATCACTCTACAAACTATCATCAACATGCCCTAAAGGAAATCACTCTACAAACTATCATCACCATGCCCTAAGGAAATCACTCTACAAACTATCATCACCCTGCCCTAAAGGAAATCACTCTACAAACTATCATCACCCTGCCCTAAAGGAAATCACTCTACAAACTATCATCACCCTGCCCTAAAGGAAATCACTCTACAAACTATCATCACCCTGCCCTAAAGGAAATCACTCTACAAACTATCATCACCGTGCCCTAAAGGAAATCACTCTACAAACTATCATCAACGTGCCCTAAGGGAAATCACTCTACAAACTATCATCACCGTGCCCTAAAGGAAATCACTCTACAAACTATCATCAACGTGCCCTTAAGGAAATCACTCTACAAACTATCATCAACATGCCCTTAAGGAAATCACTCTACAAACTATCATCACCCTGCCCTAAAGGAAATCACTCTACAAACTATCATCAACGTGCCCTAAAGGAAATCACTCTACAAACTATCATCACCGTGCCCTAAGGAAATCACTCTACAAACTATCATCAACGTGCCCTAAAGGAAATCACTCTACAAACTATCATCACCGTGCCTAAAGGAAATCACTCTACAAACTATCATCAACATGCCCTTAAGGAAATCACTCTACAAACTATCATCAACATGCCCTTAAGGAAATCACTCTACAAACTATCATCAACATGCCCTTAAGGAAATCACTCTACAAACTATCATCAACGTGCCCTAAAAGGAAATCACTCTACAAACTATCATCACCGTGCCCTAAAGGAAATCACTCTACAAACTATCATCAACGTGCCCTTAAGGAAATCACTCTACAAACTATCATCAACGTGCCCTAAAGGAAATCACTCTACAAACTATCATCCGTGCCCTAAAAAATCACTCTACAAACTATCATCAACGTGCCCTTAAGGAAATCACTCTACAAACTATCATCACCGTGCCCTTAAGGAAATCACTCTACAAACTATCATCAACGTGCCCTTAAAGGAAATCACTCTACAAACTATCATCACCGTGCCCTTAATCACTCTACAAACTATCAACGTGCCCTAAAGGAAATCACTCTACAAACTATCATCAACGTGCCCTAAAGGAAATCACTCTACAAACTATCATCAACATGCCCTAAAGGAAATCACTCTACAAACTATCATCACCGTGCCCTAAAGGAAATCACTCTACAAACTATCATCACCGTGCCCTTAATCACTCTACAAACTATCATCACCCTGCCCTAAAGGATATCACTCTACAAACTATCATCACCGTGCCCTTAAGGAAATCACTCTACAAACTATCATCAACATGCCCTAAAGGAAATCACTCTACAAACTATCATCACCGTGCCCTTAAGGAAATCACTCTACAAACTATCATCAACGTGCCCTTAAGGAAATCACTCTACAAACTATCATCACCGTGCCCTAAAGGAAATCACTCTACAAACTATCATCAACATGCTCTTGTTAGAGAAGTGCTCCCGCTGTGGGGATCAAATCAGCGGACATTTCAAGTGCGCCACGTATAGTTTTTGATAAAACTCAAACTTTCATTAAAATTGACATACAATATACTGAATTAAAGCTACACTCGTTGTGAATCTATTCACCAAGTCAGATTTGTAAAATGCTTTTCGGGGAAAGCATGAGAAGCTATTATCTGATACCATGCACCCTCAAAAATACTGCAACGTCACCTAACGACAGATTTTGCGTTAGCGTCTACAAACTAAAAGGCTGAAATAAAATATAAAACATTCATTACCTTTGCCCGAGCTTCTTTCTTGGCACTCCTAGATGTCCCATAAACATCATTTAGGGTCTTTTTCATTAAATCGGTCCATATATAGCCTAGATATCGAACTCGGAATACTGCGAGTAAAGAAAGAAAAATGAGCATTTCAAACTATCATCAACGTGTTTTAAAAAATCAAAAAGTCGACGATAAACTATCAAAACACTTCGAAATACTTTTCTAATGCAACTTTAGGTATTAGTACACGTTAATAAGCGATAAATGGATCAGGAAAGGAAATCACTCTACAAACTATCATCACCCTGCCCTTAAGGAAATCACTCTACAAACTATCATCACCGTGCCCTAAAGGAAATCACTCTACAAACTATCATCACCGTGCCCTAAAGGAAATCACTCTACAAACTATCATCACCCTGCCCTTAATCACTCTACAAACTATCATCAACGTGCCCTAAAGGAAATCACTCTACAAACTATCATCAACGTGCCCTAAAGGAAATCACTCTACAAACTATCATCACCGTGCCCTTAATCACTCTACAAACTATCATCAACATGCCCTAAAGGAAATCACTCTACAAACTATCATCACCGTGCCCTAAAGGAAATCACTCTACAAACTATCATCACCCTGCCCTAAAGGAAATCACTCTACAAACTATCATCACCCTGCCCTTAAGGAAATCACTCTACAAACTATCATCAACGTGCCCTTAAGGAAATCACTCTACAAACTATCATCACCCTGCCCTAAAGGAAATCACTCTACAAACTATCATCAACGTGCCCTTAAAAATCACTCTACAAACTATCATCACCGTGCCCTTAAGGAAATCACTCTACAAACTATCATCACCGTGCCCTAAAGGAAATCACTCTACAAACTATCATCACCGTGCCCTTAAGGAAATCACTCTACAAACTATCATCAACATGCCCTAAAAGGAAATCACTCTACAAACTATCATCAACATGCCCTAAAGGAAATCACTCTACAAACTATCATCACCGTGCCCTTAAGGAAATCACTCTACAAACTATCATCACCGTGCCCTAAGGAAATCACTCTACAAACTATCAACACCGTGCCCTAAAGGAAATCACTCTACAAACTATCATCAACATGCCCTAAAGGAAATCACTCTACAAACTATCATCACCGTGCCCTAAGGAAATCACTCTACAAACTATCATCACCGTGCCCTTAAGGAAATCACTCTACAAACTATCATCACCCTGCCCTTAAGGAAATCACTCTACAAACTATCATCAACGTGCCCTAAAGGAAATCACTCTACAAACTATCATCACCCTGCCCTAAAGGAAATCACTCTACAAACTATCATCACCCTGCCCTAAAGGAAATCACTCTACAAACTATCATCACCGTGCCCTAAAGGAAATCACTCTACAAACTATCATCACCCTGCCTAAAGGAAATCACTCTACAAACTATCATCACCCTGCCCTAAAGGAAATCACTCTACAAACTATCATCACCTGCCCTAAAGGAAATCACTCTACAAACTATCATCACGTGCCCTAAAGGAAATCACTCTACAAACTATCATCACCGTGCCCTAAAGGAAATCACTCTACAAACTATCATCACCCTGCCCTAAAGAAATCACTCTACAAACTATCATCAACGTGCCCTAAAGGAAATCACTCTACAAACTATCATCCGTGCCCTAAAGGAAATCACTCTACAAACTATCATCAACATGCCCTTAAGGAAATCACTCTACAAACTATCATCAACATGCCCTTAAGGAAATCACTCTACAAACTATCATCACCCTGCCCTAAAGGAAATCACTCTACAAACTATCATCACCCTGCCCTAAAGGAAATCACTCTACAAACTATCATCACCCTGCCCTAAAGGAAATCACTCTACAAACTATCATCAACGTGCCCTAAAGGAAATCACTCTACAAACTATCATCACCGTGCCCTAAAGGAAATCACTCTACAAACGACCATCAACATGCCCTTAAGGAAATCACTCTACAAACTATCATCAACATGCCCTTAAGGAAATCACTCTACAAACGACCATCAACATGCCCTTAAGGAAATCACTCTACAAACTATCATCAACGTGCCCTAAAGGAAATCACTCTACAAACTATCATCAACATGCCCTAAGGAAATCACTCTACAAACTATCATCACCCTGCCCTTAAGGAAATCACTCTACAAACTATCATCACCTGCCCTTAAGGAAATCACTCTACAAACTATCATCAACATGCCCTTAAGGAAATCACTCTACAAACTATCATCAACGTGCCCTTAATCACTCTACAAACTATCATCACCGTGCCCTTAATCACTCTACAAACTATCATCAACATGCCCTAAGGAAATCACTCTACAAACTATCATCAACGTGCCCTTAAGAAATCACTCTACAAACTATCATCACCGTGCCCTAAGGAAATCACTCTACAAACTATCATCAACGTGCCCTTAAGGAAATCACTCTACAAACTATCATCAACGTGCCCTTAAGGAAATCACTCTACAAACTATCATCACCGTGCCCTTAATCACTCTACAAACTATCATCACCGTGCCCTTAAGGATATCACTCTACAAACTATCATCACCCTGCCCCAAGGGAAATCACTCTACAAACTATCATCACCCTGCCCTTAAGGATATCACTCTACAAACTATCATCAACATGCCCTTAAGGAAATGCCCTTAATCACTCTACAAACTATCATCAACATGCCCTTAATCACTCTACAAACTATCATCAACGTGCCCTTAAGGAAATCACTCTACAAACTATCATCACCGTGCCCTAAAGGAAATCACTCTACAAACGACCATCAACATGCCCTTAAGGAAATCACTCTACAAACGACCATCAACATGCCCTTAAGGAAATCACTCTACAAACTATCATCAACGTGCCCTAAAGGAAATCACTCTACAAACTATCATCAACATGCCCTAAAGGAAATCACTCTACAAACTATCATCACCCTGCCCTTAAGGAAATCACTCTACAAACTATCATCACCCTGCCCTTAAGGATATCACTCTACAAACTATCATCAACATGCCCTTAAGGAAATCACTCTACAAACTATCATCACCGTGCCCTTAATCACTCTACAAACTATCATCACCGTGCCCTTAATCACTCTACAAACTATCATCAACATGCCCTTAATCACTCTACAAACTATCATCAACGTGCCCTTAAGGAAATCACTCTACAAACTATCATCAACGTGCCTAAAGGAAATCACTCTACAAACTATCATCAACATGCCCTAAAGGAAATCACTCTACAAACTATCATCACCCTGCCCTTAAGGAAATCACTCTACAAACTATCATCACCCTGCCCTTAAGGATATCACTCTACAAACTATCATCAACATGCCCTTAAGGAAATCACTCTACAAACTATCATCACCGTGCCCTTAATCACTCTACAAACTATCATCACCGTGCCCTTAATCACTCTACAAACTATCATCAACATGCCCTTAATCACTCTACAAACTATCATCAACATGCCCTAAAGGAAATCACTCTACAAACTATCATCAACATGCCCTAAAGGAAATCACTCTACAAACTATCATCACCGTGCCCTTAATCACTCTACAAACTATCATCACCGTGCCCTTAAGGAAATCACTCTACAAACTATCATCACCCTGCCCTTAAGGAAATCACTCTACAAACTATCATCAACGTGCCCTAAAGGAAATCACTCTACAAACTATCATCACCCTGCCCTAAAGGAAATCACTCTACAAACTATCATCACCCTGCCCTAAAGGAAATCACTCTACAAACTATCATCACCCTGCCCTAAAGGAAATCACTCTACAAACTATCATCACCCTGCCCTAAAGGAAATCACTCTACAAACTATCATCACCCTGCCTAAAGGAAATCACTCTACAAACTATCATCACCCTGCCCTAAAGGAAATCACTCTACAAACTATCATCACCCTGCCCTAAAGGAAATCACTCTACAAACTATCATCACCCTGCCCTAAAAGGAAATCACTCTACAAACTATCATCACCCTGCCCTTAAGGAAATCACTCTACAAACTATCATCACCGTGCCCTTAAGGATATCACTCTACAAACTATCATCAACATGCCCTTAAGGAAATCACTCTACAAACTATCATCACCGTGCCCTTAATCACTCTACAAACTATCATCACCGTGCCCTTAATCACTCTACAAACTATCATCAACATGCCCTTAATCACTCTACAAACTATCATCAACGTGCCCTTAAGGAAATCACTCTACAAACTATCATCAACGTGCCCTAAAGGAAATCACTCTACAAACTATCATCAACATGCCCTAAAGGAAATCACTCTACAAACTATCATCACCCTGCCCTTAAGGAAATCACTCTACAAACTATCATCACCCTGCCCTTAAGGATATCACTCTACAAACTATCATCAACATGCCCTTAAGGAAATCACTCTACAAACTATCATCACCGTGCCCTTAATCACTCTACAAACTATCATCACCGTGCCCTTAATCACTCTACAAACTATCATCAACATGCCCTTAATCACTCTACAAACTATCATCAACATGCCCTAAAGGAAATCACTCTACAAACTATCATCAACATGCCCTAAAGGAAATCACTCTACAAACTATCATCACCGTGCCCTTAATCACTCTACAAACTATCATCACCGTGCCCTTAAGGAAATCACTCTACAAACTATCATCACCCTGCCCTTAAGGGGAAATCACTCTACAAACTATCATCAACGTGCCCTAAGGAAATCACTCTACAAACTATCATCAACCTGCCCTAAAGGAAATCACTCTACAAACTATCATCACCCTGCCCTAAAGGAAATCACTCTACAAACTATCATCACCCTGCCCTAAAGGAAATCACTCTACAAACTATCATCACCCTGCCTAAAGGAAATCACTCTACAAACTATCATCACCCTGCCCTAAAGGAAATCACTCTACAAACTATCATCACCCTGCCCTAAAGGAAATCACTCTACAAACTATCATCACCCTGCCCTAAAGGAAATCACTCTACAAACTATCATCAACGTGCCCTTAAGGAAATCACTCTACAAACTATCATCACCGTGCCCTTAAGGAAATCACTCTACAAACTATCATCACCCTGCCCTTAAGGAAATCACTCTACAAACTATCATCACCCGTGCCCTAAAGGAAATCACTCTACAAACTATCATCACCCTGCCTAAAGGAAATCACTCTACAAACTATCATCACCCTGCCCTAAAGGAAATCACTCTACAAACTATCATCACCCTGCCCTAAAGGAAATCACTCTACAAACTATCATCAACGTGCCCTAAAGGAAATCACTCTACAAACTATCATCACCGTGCCCTAAAGGAAATCACTCTACAAACTATCATCACCTGCCCTAAAGGAAATCACTCTACAAACTATCATCACCCTGCCCTAAAGGAAATCACTCTACAAACTATCATCACCCTGCCCTAAAGGAAATCACTCTACAAACTATCATCACCCTGCCCTAAAGGAAATCACTCTACAAACTATCATCACCGTGCCTAAAGGAAATCACTCTACAAACTATCATCAACGTGCCCTAAAGGAAATCACTCTACAAACTATCATCACCGTGCCCTAAAGGAAATCACTCTACAAACGACCATCAACATGCCCTTAAGGAAATCACTCTACAAACTATCATCAACATGCCCTTAAGGAAATCACTCTACAAACTATCATCACCCTGCCCTAAAGGAAATCACTCTACAAACTATCATCACCGTGCCCTAAAGGAAATCACTCTACAAACTATCATCACCCTGCCCTAAGGAAATCACTCTACAAACTATCATCAACGTGCCCTAAGGAAATCACTCTACAAACTATCATCACCGTGCCCTAAAGAAATCACTCTACAAACTATCATCAACATGCCCTTAAGGAAATCACTCTACAAACTATCATCAACATGCCCTAAGAAATCACTCTACAAACGACCATCAACATGCCCTTAGGAAATCACTCTACAAACTATCATCAACGTGCCCTAAAGGAAATCACTCTACAAACTATCATCAACGTGCCCTAAGGAAATCACTCTACAAACTATCATCACCGTGCCCTTAAGGAAATCACTCTACAAACTATCATCACCGTGCCCTTAAGAAATCACTCTACAAACTATCATCAACGTGCCCTAAGGAAATCACTCTACAAACTATCATCAACATGCCCTAAAAAAATCACTCTACAAACTATCATCACCGTGCCCTCAAGGAAATCACTCTACAAACTATCATCAACATGCCCTAAAGGAAATCACTCTACAAACTATCATCACCCTGCCTTAAGGAAATCACTCTACAAACTATCATCACCGTGCCCTTAATCACTCTACAAACTATCATCAACGTGCCCTAAAGGAAATCACTCTACAAACTATCATCACCCTGCCCTTAATCACTCTACAAACTATCATCACCCTGCCCTTAATCACTCTACAAACTATCATCAACATGCCTAAAGGAAATCACTCTACAAACTATCATCAACATGCCCTAAAGGAAATCACTCTACAAACTATCATCACCGTGCCCTAAAGGAAATCACTCTACAAACTATCATCACCGTGCCCTTAATCACTCTACAAACTATCATCACCCTGCCCTAAAAGGAAATCACTCTACAAACTATCATCACCGTGCCCTTAAGAAATCACTCTACAAACTATCATCAACATGCCCTAAAGGAAATCACTCTACAAACTATCATCACCGTGCCCTTAAGGAAATCACTCTACAAACTATCATCACCGTGCCCTTAAAGGAAATCACTCTACAAACTATCATCAACGTGCCCTTAAGGAAATCACTCTACAAACTATCATCAACATGCTCTTGTTAGAGAAGTGCTCCCGCTGTGGGGATCAAATCAGCGGACATTTCAAGTGCGCCACGTATAGTTTTTGATAAAACTCAAACTTTCATTAAAATTGACATACAATATACTGAATTAAAGCTACACTCGTTGTGAATCTCCAAGTCAGATTTGTAAAATGCTTTTCGGGGAAAGCAAGAGAAGCTATTATCTGATACCATGCACCCTCAAAAATACTGCAACGTCACCTAACGACAGATTTTGCGTTAGCGTCGCAAACGAAAAGGCTGAAATAAAATATAAAACATTCATTACCTTTGACGAGCTTCTTTCTTGGCACTCCTAGATGTCCCATAAACATCATTTAGGGTCTTTTTTCGATTAAATCGGTCCATATATAGCCTAGATATCGAACTCGGAATACTGCGGTAAAGAAAGAAAAATAGCATTTCATAACGTAACGTCGTTTTAAAAAATCAAAAAGTCGACGATAAACTTTCACCAAAACACTTACGAAATACTTTTCTAATGCAACTTTAGGTATTAGTACACGTTAGGATAAATGGATCAGGAAACGAAGAAATCACTCTACAAACTATCATCACCCTGCCCTTAAGGAAATCACTCTACAAATGGATCACCGTGCCCTAAAGGAAATCACTCTACAAACTATCATCACCGTGCCTAAAGGAAATATCTACAAACTATCATCCGTGTAGAAAAACAAACTATCATCACCTTAAGGAAATCACTCTACAAACTATCATCAACGTGCCTAAAGGAAATCACTCTACAAACTATTCCCTTGTTTGGGCTAATCACTCTACAAACTATCATCAACATGCCCTAAAGGAAATCACTCTACAAACTATCATCACCGTGCCCTAAAGGAAATCACTCTACAAACTATCATCACCCTGCCTAAAGAAATCACTCTACAAACTATCATCAGCTGCCCTTAAGAAATCACTCTACAAACTATCATCAACGTGCCCTTAAGGAAATTTACAAACTATTCACCCTGCCCTAAAGGAAATCACTCTACAAACTATCATCAACAATCACTCTACAAACTATCATCACCGTGCCCTTAAGGAAATCACTCTACAAACTATTTCCTAAAGGAAATCACTTTCAAACTATCATCACCCTGCCCTTAAGGAAATCACTTCAAACTATCATCAACATGCCCTAAAGGAAATCACTCTACAAACTATCATCAACATGCCCTGTAAATGCCAAACTAGGCGTTCTTAAGGAAATTTACAAACTAGTCACCTGCCTAAAGGAAATCACTCTACAAACTATCATCAACATGCCCTCAAAAAAAGGAAATCACTCTACAAACTATCATCAACATGCCTAAAGGAAATCACTCTACAAACTATCATCAATGCCCTTAATCACTCTACAAACTATCATGCCCTTAAGGAAATCACTCTACAAATATTCACCCTGGAAATCATGAATCAGCAGGGCGCTGAAATGCTATCATCACCCGCTAAAAAATCACTTACAAACTAACAAAAAATCACTCTACAAACTATCATCACCCTGAAATCACTCTACAAACTACATCACCCTGCCCTAAAGGAAATCACTCTACAAACTATCATCACCCTGCCCTTAATCACTCTACAAACTATCATCAACTGCCCTAAAGGAAATCACTCTACAAACTATCATCACCCTGCCCTAAGGAAATCACTCTACAAACTATCATCACCCTGCCCTGGCACTCTAGGCAGGGAAATCACGGCTCTAATTCTACAAACTATCATCAACGTGCCCTAAGGAAATCACTCTACAAACTATCATCACCGTGCCCACTCTACAAACGACCATCAACTAAATCACTCTACAAACTATCATCAATCACTCTACAAACTATCATCACCCTGCCCTAAGAAATCACTCTACAAACTATCATCACCGTGCCTAAAGGAAATCACTCTACAAACTATCATCTAAAAGGAAATCACTCTACAAACTATCATCCGTTAAAGGAAATCACTCTACAAACTATCATCACCGTGCCCTTAAGGAAATCACTCTACAAACGACCATCAACATGCCCTTAAGGAAATCACTCTACAAACTATCATCAACATGCCCTTAAGGAAATCACTCTACAAACTACCATCAACATGCCCTAAAGGAAATCACTCTACAAACTATCATCAACGTGCCCTAAAAGAAATCACTCTACAAACTATCATCAACGTGCCCTAAAGGAAATCACTCTACAAACTATCATCACCCTGCCCTTAAGGAAATCACTCTACAAACTATCATCACCCTGCCCTTAAGGAATCACTCTACAAACTATCATCAACATGCCCTTAAGGAAATCACTCTACAAACTATCATCACCGTGCCCTTAATCACTCTACAAACTATCATCACCGTGCCCTTAATCACTCTACAAACTATCATCAACATGCCCTTAATCACTCTACAAACTATCATCAACGTGCCCTTAAGGAAATCACTCTACAAACTATCATCAACGTGCCCTTAAGGAAATCACTCTACAAACTATCATCACCGTGCCCTTAAGGATATCACTCTACAAACTATCATCAACGTGCCCTTAATCACTCTACAAACTATCATCACCGTGCCCTTAAGGAAATCACTCTACAAACTATCATCAACGTGCCCTTAAGGAAATCACTCTACAAACTATCATCACCATGCCCTTAATCACTCTACAAACTATCATCAACATGCCCTAAAGGAAATCACTCTACAAACTATCATCAACGTGCCCTAAAGGAAATCACTCTACAAACTATCATCACCGTGCCCTTAATCACTCTACAAACTATCATCAACGTGCCCTTAATCACTCTACAAACTATCATCACCGTGCCCTTAATCACTCTACAAACTATCATCAACGTGCCCTAAAGGAAATCACTCTACAAACTATCATCAACGTGCCCTAAAGGAAATCACTCTACAAACTATCATCAACTTGCCCTCACAAGTATTATGGACACATTAGAATTAGTGGATATTTGGAGACTAAAAAACCCTGACCTAGTGAGATGTACATGGATGAGACTTAATCAAGCTTGTCGTCTTGACTACTTTCTTGTCTCTTTCTCTTTTGTGTCAAAGGTAAAAATAGCTTTAATAGGAGACAGAATGCGATCACATCATCATGTAATTGGCCTCCACATAGAATTTCCACGTGGGCGCGGTTTTAGAAATTTTATCAAAATTTACTGGAGAACAATTTATTTATTTTATTTTTAACTAAGACATAGTTTTTGCAGTATAATATAGGTTCAGCATATCCCCTCATTATTTGGGAGACCTTTAAATGTACTTTCAGAGGTCAATTCAATATTCATCAATAATAAAATAGCAGTTTCTGGCTAAAGAGACAAGACTGACAAAGGAAATGTATGAACTAATAGTACAGGTAGACAGCAACAAAAACAATACTACAGAGACACAAAATAAGAGGAACAACAAAATGAACTGGAGGAACTTATTCCAGAACAATCTATTGCAAAAATAAAGCTGGGTGGAATATGGAAAAAAAACACCCCAAATTCTTCCGGAATCTCCAACACAGAAACGCTAACAAAAATAATTTGCAGAAACTCGCTACTGAAGACCGACTCATCAATTAATCTCCAAATGATATTTTAAAACAGGAAGCTTATTATTTTAAGCAGATGTTCTCTTTTCCTTCTCATCCTCACCCACTGAATTATGATTATTGTAAAGAACTCTTTCCAACAAAAATAAAACATTGAAAAAGTACAAATGTGAAGAAAGATCAGAGTGAAGGCCAAATTACAGAGGAATAACTTTGAGGAAATTAAATCCTTTTTATATATACTCAAAGCTATATTGCTAGCTTGTTTTAACTACTCCTATAGAAATGGAAGTCTGTCAGGTACTCCGCAGGAAGATCTGATTTCAATATTATTAAAACAAGACCCAGATGGAACCTGTCGACATGAACGATACATTGGAGATAATATATGACAAGTGCTAGAAATAATAGAACATCATGCATCATCTAAGAAGCCAGGCCTGGTATTTATAGTGGATTTTGAAAAGGCCTTTGATAAAGTAAGAGAGGAGCCTCCTGAAATGGACAAAAATGAATGGGAACATATTGGCACAGTACCAACATATACACAATGTTCAATACCACTCAAATGGACGGCTATTCATTCAAAGTTTATGGAAATGTCATATGGCAAATGTCAAGTGTCAAACAGCAAAAATCCAATAGATGGTGAGCGCGATCCACAGTATATTTTCATATTGCAAATGCACATCAAGTCAAGACCCAAGGGTCAAATTTTGAAAATGTGATTTAAAAAACCAAACTTATCACCCCTTTAAAAAAGTGGTTTCTGGACCGTTTTTCAAAAATCTTTAGATTTCTTTGTCAATTACACATGTATAACAACTGTACGAACATACTTTTTTCATTTTTATGACTTTCAAAAGTCAGTGAACCATTGCTGAATGTCTTAAGAAATGTACAAATGCAATATGAAAGTATTGGAAGTGCCAAATCAGGATGTTATGTCCATTTGCCATGTACGATCATAGGAAGTCAGTTTACAAACCCAAAAGTCAGTGAACCATGTCCAAATGGCATTTATACTGCCCAAATGATATAGAGCACTATGTTAAGCCATGAATTAACCTAGAAGTGGGACACTGTTGTTTTTAACTATTTTTTGAAAAACGTCCAAAATGACCAGGGGTGCACCCTATTGGATGGGCACGGGTGGGGGGTGCTCCCGACCCAACCGTAGACCCTTTGCACTCCCTTAAAGGCATTAAAAACCTTTTTTAAATGTGATCCTGGTAACCCATTCCATCACCAGGTGCACAGCTGTCTATTTGCAATATGTTTCAATGGGCATTTACCTTCACGACTTTTACATGCTCAAAAATACTGCAGAAATGCAAAATTGACTGGCCTGATGAACTCGGGATGGCCGGGCAGTGATTCTGGTTCCTCTCCATCGCTCGTTGGTGTTGATTACAGAATTGCAATTTAATGATGGCCTATCACTGTTTAAACATAATGCAAATGGACAAAAGTCAGCCAGCAAGACACCATCCATCAGTCAATTAGATATCATTCTGACACCAAACTGTTACAAACTGACACCACACCAACTTTTTCCAACTCGTTTAGAAGCCAACTATCACATATTTCAGAGCAGGCCCATAATTCACAGCGCCTTCTGTTTAACATAAAGACTTAAAACTCAAAATTCTGTAAGAGCCTACCCCAAGGAGGATATGTGTTTACTTTTAGCTTCCTGTGCCAACCGGAAATGCCTCAAATTGGGGATAGGGGCAGTTTCGAAGGGTTAAAAAAGTCACAACTTTCCAAAACTTCAAATGTGTGATTAAAAAACCGTCAGACCTAGAGCTCTGAAACTTTAGAAACCTGTTATAGAGCTCAAGTCGATAGTTCACGGTGAGTTAAGTGGCTCTAGAAGGTTCTCAGACTGAGAAACAGCCTCGTACATTTGCAATAACTTCAATTGATTTGAACCATCACGAAAATGATGACATTTAGAAAAGTCCCAGTGTCGCAAGACTAGGTGCATTGAAACCACCTCGGCCCATAGAGATAGACCCCAAAGTTTCTGTCCGATAGCTCATTCAAGGACCCCGTAGCAACTCCCGGAAAAAGTGGATTAAGGTCGTTGCTCGGGCATCGAATGACCTATCGAGCCAAAACTCGGGTTTAGGGGTCGCCTCACATAGGCCTACACATAATATCAGAACTGGACCCGCAGCTAGAATGTAACTATGTGTTTTATCTTTTTATTATGGATTAAGGTTTCAGAGCTCTGCGAGATTTCTGTGATTTCCTGAAATCACATACACTCTTTCAATCCTCTGTAAATCAATCAGTTCTTAACTTCTTGGTGACAGGGGCCAGTATTTTCATGTCCGGTTGAAATGCATACCCAAATTCAACTGTCTGCTTCTCATCCCCAGAAGATAAGATATGCTTATTATTCATAGATTTAGATAGAAAACACTCTGAAACTCTCAGTTTCTAAAACTGTTTGAATCATGTCTGTGAGTATAACGTAACTTATTTAGCAGGTGAAACCCAGAGGACAAACCATTCAGGTTTTTTTTGAGGTCACTCTCTCTTCAATGGGTTTCATTGGGAATCCAGATTTCTAAGGGACCTTCTTGCAGTTCCTATTGCTTCCAATGGATGTCAACAGTCTTTAGAAATTGGATGAGGTTTTTCCTTTGTGTAATGAAGAAGTACGGCCATCTTGTATGAGGGTAACTTGAAGGGTACTGTTAGATAGAGGCGCATGACCAGAAAGCTATAGTTTGTTTTCCTCCTGTATTGAACACAGATCATCCCGTCTTCAATTGTACCAATTATTTACATAAAAAAAATACCTAAAATTGTATTACAAAAGAAGTTTGAAATGTTTTAGCAAAGTTTACAGGTCATTTTTTAAATATTTTGTAGTCACGTTGAGCAATTTGAACATTTTGGATATATATCGACGGAATTGGGACATATTGGAGTGCCAGCAAAAGAAGCTTGTCAAGGTAAGGCATTAATCATTTTTTTATTTCTGCATTTTGCGTCGTGCCTGCAGGGTTTAAATATGCTCGTCTCTCTTGGTTTACTATGGTGCTATCCTCAGATAATAGCATCGTTTGCTTTCACCGAAAAGCCTTTTTGAAATCTCAGAGAGTTTTAAATTGTTAAGAGGAGTTAGATGAGGGTGTCCGCTGTCACCATATCTATTTGTTATGGGCATAGAAATGCAAGCTTTTAAAATCAGATCAAATAACAACATCAGAGGATTAGAAATCCAAGGCTTAAAAGCAAAGGTGTCCATGTATGCCGAAGACTCAAGTTTTATATTATGTCCATAAGCTAGATCCCTGCAATATCTCATTGAAGATCTTGTTAACTTTTCTGGACTCCCTGGATTAAACGTGCTGCTAGGCGATCTAAACTGGAACATGCTTAACACCCCAGCCATCCTACAATCTAAGCTTGATGACCTCAATCTCACACAAATTATCAATGCACCTACCAGGTACCACCCCAAAGCCGTAAACACGGGCACTCTCATAGATATCATCCTAACCAACTTGCCCTCTAAATACACCTCTGCTGTTTTCAACCAAGATCTCAGCGATCACTGCCTCATTGCCTGCATCCGTAATGGGTCAGCTGTCAAACAACCTCCACTCATCACTGTCAAACGCTCCCTGAAACACTTCAGCGAGCAGGCCTTTCTAATTGACCTGGCCGGGGTATCCTGGAAGGATATTGATCTCATCACGTAAGTAGATAATGCCTAGTTATTTAAAAATATATCTTCCTCACAATCTTAAATAAGCATGCCCCATTCAATAAATGTAGAACCAGGAACAGATATAGCCCTTGGTTCTCTCCAGACCTGACTGCCCTTAACTTCTTATGGCTGGGGGGCAGTATTGAGTAGCTTGGATGAATAAGTTGCCCAAAGTAAACGGCCTGCTCCTCAGTCTCAGTTGCTAATATATGTATAGTATTTTTAGTATTGGATAGAAAACACTCTAAACTTTCTAAAACTGTTTGAATGATGGCTATGAGTATAACAGAACTCATATGGCAGGCAAAATCCTGAGGAGAAATCAAAACAGAAAGTGAGAAATCTGAGCTTTGTATGTATTCACCAGAGTCCCCAGTGAAATCCCCTTGAGATATGAATGATGTTGCACTGCCTAGGGGTTCCACTAGATGTCAACCATCTATAGAAATTTGATTGAGACTTCTACGGTGTTGTGGGAGTGAATGAGAGCAGAATCTTTCAGGTGTCTGGCAGTCAGCCATTTTATGATCACGCTTATTCCTCATAGTATCCACTTGCATTCCATTGCTCATGAAGACACAAAGGAATACCCCGGTTGGAACTTTATTGAAGCTATATGTAAAAAAAAACATCCTACTGATTGATTCTGTACTTAGTTTGAAATGTTTCTTCGACCTGTAATATAACGTTTTGAAGTTTTTGTCCAATGTAACCAGAATGACCAGAATGAGCGTTTGCATATGTATACCAAACGCGCTAACAAAAGAAGGTATTTGGACATAAATAACGGACATTATCGAACATGAACAAACATTTATTGTGGACCTGGGATTCCTGCTTTCTGATGTAGATCATCAAAGGTAAGGGAATATTTATCATGTAATTTCTTGTTTATGTTGACGCCATCATTGCGGCTATTGTGACTTTTACTTCTGAGTGCCGTCTCAGATTATTTGAAATCTGATACAGCGGTTGCATTAAGGAGAGGTATATCTATAATTTCATGTGAATAACTTGCATTATCATCTACATTTATGATAAGTAATTCTGGTGAATGATGTAGCTATGCAAAATCACTGGATGTTTTTGGAACTAGTGAATGTAATGCTCCAATATAAACTCATATTTTGATAAATATGAACTTTATCAAACAAAACATACATGTATTGTGTAACATGAAGTTCTATGAGTGTCATCTGATGAAGATGATCAAAGGTTAGTGATTCATTTTTATTTCTATTTCTGGTTTTTGTGACTCTGGCTGGAAAATCTTTGGCGTTTTTCTGTGGCTATTTGGTGACCTAACATAATCGTTTGTGGTGCTTTTGCTATAAAGCATATTTGAAATCAGACACTGTGGTGCGATTAACAACAAAATTAGCTTTAAAATTGTATGAAATACATGTATGTTTGAGGAATTTTAATTATGAGATTTTTTATGTTTTGAAATTGGCGCCCTGCACGTTCACTGGCTGTTGTCATATCGCTCCCGTTAACGGGATTGCAGCCATAAGACGTTTTTTAACCAAAACAAAAACATCCTATGGCCTTCTGCATTAGCATCGAACAGCCCCCGTGATATTCAACTTTTCAGGGAAGCTAGAAATCAATATACACAGGCAGTTAGAAAAAACAAGGCTAGCTTTTTCAAGCAGAAATTTGTTTCCTTGCAACACAAACTCAAACATGTTCTGGGACACTGGAGATGGACAATACGAACACCTCCTCCCAGCTGCCCACTGCACTGAAGATAGGAAACACTGTCACCACCGATAAATCCACTATAATTGAGAATTTCAATAAGCATTTTTCTACGGCTGGCCATGCTTTCCACCTGGCTACCCCTACCCCGGTCAAAGCACTGCACCCCCCACAGCAGCTCGCGAAGCCTTCCCCATTTCTCCGTCACCCAAATCCAGTCAGCTGATGTTCTGAAAGAGCTGCAAAATCTGGACCCTGAAATCTGCCGGACTAGACAATCTGGTTCCTTTCTTTCTACAATTATCTGCCGAAATTGTTGCCACCCCTATTACTACCCTGTTCAACCTCTCTTTTGTGTTGTCTGAGATTCCCAAAGATTGAAAAGCAGCTGCGGTCATCCCCCTCTTCAAAGGGGGGGACACTCTTGACCCAAACTGCTACAGACCTATATCTATCCTACCCTGCCTTTCTAAGGTCTTCAAAGGCCAAGTCAGCAAACAGATTGCCGACCATTTCGAATCCCACCATACCTTCTCCGCTATGAAATCAGGTTTCAGATCTGGTCATGGGTGCACCTCAGCCACACAAGGTCCTAAACGATATCTTAACCACCATCGATAAGAAACAATACTGTGCAGCCGTTTTCGTTTACATGGCCAAGGCTTTCGACTCTGTCAATCACCACATCCTCATCAGCAGCCTTGGTTTCTCAAATGATTGCCTCGCCTGGTTCACCAACTACTTCTCTGATAGAGTTCAGTGTGTCAAATCGGAGGGTCTGTTGTCCGGGCCTCTGGCAGTCTCTATGGGGGTGCCACAGGGTTCAATTCTTGGACCGACTCTCTTCTCTGTATACATCAATGCTGTCGCTCTTGCTGCTGGTGAGTATCTGGTCCACCTCTACGCAGACGACAGCCTTCTGTATACTTCTGGCCCTTCTTTGGACACTGTGTAAACAACCCTCCAGGCAAGCTTCAATGTCATACAACTCTCCTTCCGTGGCCTCCAATTGCTCTTACATACAAGTAAAACTAAATGCATGCTCTTCAACCGATTGCTGTCTATGTGATGTTGCATGTTAGCACTCAGTTTCGATAGCGTTCACGGTAGTTTTGTTATTTGATTTTTTGTTTGTTTGTTTGTTTGTTTGACTAAACCACCCCATCCATCCTCTCTATGCAGTTCAGACTAAACCACACCATCCATCCTCTCTCTACAGTTCAGACTAAACCACCCCATCCATCCTCTCTCTACAGTTCAGACTAAACCACCCCATCCATCCTCTCTATGTTGTTCAGACTAAACCACTCCATCCATCCTCTCTATGTTGTTCAGACTAAACCACCCCATCCATCCTCTCTCTACAGTTCAGACTAAACCACCCCATCCATCCTCTCTCTACAGTTCAGACTAAACCACCCCATCCATCCTCTCTCTACAGTTCAGACTAAACCACCCCATCCATCCTCTCTCTACAGTTCAGACTAAACCACCCCATCCATCCTTTCTATGTTGTTCAGACTAAACCACCCCATCCATCCTCTCTATGCAGTTCAGACTAAACCACCCCATCCATCCTCTCTATGCTGTTCAGACTAAACCACCCCATCCATCCTCTCTCTGCAGTTCAGACTAAACCACCCCATCCATCCTCTCTATGCTGTTCAGACTAAACCACCCCATCCATCCTCTCTATGCAGTTCAGACTAAACCACCCATTACAGATCCTCTCTATGTTGTTCAGACTAAACCACCCCATCCATCCTCTCTATGCAGTTCAGACTAAACCACCCCATCCATCTCCTCTCAATGTTGTTCAGACTAAACCACCCCATCCATCTCCTATCTATGCTGTTCAGACTAAACCACCCCATCCATCCTCTCTATGCAGTTCAGACTAAACCACCCATTACAGATCCTCTCTATGTTGTTCAGACTAAACCACCCCATCCATCCTCTCTATGCAGTTCAGACTAAACCACCCCATCCATCTCCTCTCAATGTTGTTCAGACTAAACCACCCCATCCATCTCCTATCTATGCTGTTCAGACTAAACCACCCCATCCATCCTCTCTATGCAGTTCAGACTAAACCACCCCATCCATCCTCTCTATGCAGTTCAGACTAAACCACCCCATCCATCCTCTCTATGCAGTTCAGACTAAACCACCCCATCCATCCTCTCTATGCAGTTCAGACTAAACCACCCCATCCATCCTCTCTATGCAGTTCAGACTAAACCACCCCATCCATCCTCTGTATGTTGTTCAGACTAAACCACCCCACCCATCCTCTCTATGTTGTTCAGACTAAACCACCCCATCCATCTCCTCCCTATGCAGTTCAGACTAAACCACCCCATCCATCCTCTCTATGTTGTTCAGACTAAACCACCCCACCCATCCTCTCTATGTTGTTCAGACTAAACCACCCCATCCAGCTCCTCTCTATGTTGTTCAGACTAAACCACCCCATCCATCTCCTCTCTATGTTATTCAGACTAAACCACCCCATCCATCTCCTGTCTATGCTGTTGAGACTAAACCACCCCATCCATCCTCTCTATGCAGTTCAGACTAAACCACCCCATCCATCCTCTCTATGTTGTTCAGACTAAACCACCCCACCCATCCTCTCTGTTGTTCAGACTAAACCACCCCATCCATCCTCTCTCTACAGTTCAGACTAAACCACCCCATCCATCCTCTCTATGTTGTTCAGACTAAACCACCCCATCCATCCTCTCTATGTTGTTCAGACTAAACCACCCCATCCATCCTCTCTCTACAGTTCAGACTAAACCACCCCATCCATCCTCTCTCTACAGTTCAGACTAAACCACCCCATCCATCCTCTCTCTACAGTTCAGACTAAACCACCCCATCCATCCTCTATCTACAGTTCAGACTAAACCACCCCATAACTAAACCACCCCATCCATCCTCTCTATGTTGTTCAGACTAAACCACCCCCCATCCACTAAACCACCCCATCCATCTCTATGCAGTTCAGACTAAACCACCCCATCCATCCTCTCTATGCTGTTCAGACTAAACCACCCCATCCATCCTCTCTCTGCAGTTCAGACTAAACCACCCCATCCATCCTCTCTATGCTGTTCAGACTAAACCACCCCATCCATCCTCTCTATGCAGTTCAGACTAAACCACCCATCACAGATCCTCTCTATGTTGTTCAGACTAAACCACCCCATCCATCCTCTCTATGCAGTTCAGACTAAACCACCCCATCCATCTCCTCTCAATGTTGTTCAGACTAAACCACCCCATCCATCTCCTATCTATGCTGTTCAGACTAAACCACCCCATCCATCCTCTCTCTACAGTTCAGACTAAACCACCCCATCCATCCTCTCTATGCTGTTCAGACTAAACCACCCCATCCATCTCCTATCTATGCTGTTCAGACTAAACCACCCCATCTATCCTCTCTATGCAGTTCAGACTAAACCACCCCATCCATCCTCTCTATGTTGTTCAGACTAAACCACCCCACCCATCCTCTCTGTTGTTCAGACTAAACCACCCCATCCATCTCCTGTCTATACTGTTCAGACTAAACCACCCCATCCATCCTCTCTATGTTGTTCAGAATAAACCACCCCATTCATCCTCTCTATGCAGTTCAGACTAAACCACCCCATCCATCTCCTCTCAATGTTGTTCAGACTAAACCACCCCATCCATCTCCTATCTATGCTGTTCAGACTAAACCACCCCATCCATCCTCTCTATGTTGTTCAGACTAAACCACCCCATCCATCCTCTCTATGCAGTTCAGACTAAACCACCCCATCCATCCTCTCTATGCTGTTCAGACTAAACCACCCCATCCATCCTCTCTATGCTGTTCAGACTAAACCACCCCATCCATCCCCTCTCTATGCAGTTCAGACTAAACCACCCCATCCATCCTCTCTATGTTGTTCAGACTAAACCACCCCACCCATCCTCTCTGTTGTTCAGACTAAACCACCCCATCCATCTCCTGTCTATGCTGTTCAGACTAAACCACCCCATCCATCTCCTATCTATGCTGTTCAGACTAAACCACCCCATCCATCCTCTCTATGCAGTTCATACTAAACCACCCCATCCATCCTCTCTATGCTGTTCAGACTAAACCACCCCATCCATCTTCTCTATGTTGTTCAGACTAAACCACCCCATCCATCCTCTCTGTTGTTCAGACTAAACCACCCCATCCATCTCCTCTCTATGTTGTTCAGACTAAACCACCCCACCCACCCTCTCTATGTTGTTCAGACTAAACCACCCCACCCATCCTCTCTATGCTGTTCAGACTAAACCACCCCATCCATCCTCTCTATGCAGTTCAGACTAAACCACCCCATCCATCCTCTCTATGCTGTTCAGACTAAACCACCCCATCCATCTCCTCTCTATGCTGTTCAGACTAAACCACCCCATCCATCCTCTCTGTTGTTCAGACTAAACCACCCCACCCATCCTCTCTGTTGTTCAGACTAAACCACCCCATCCATCTCCTGTCTATGCTGTTGAGACTAAACCACCCCACCCATCCTCTCTATGCAGTTCAGACTAAACCACCCCATCCATTCTCTCTATGCTGTTCAGACTAAACCACCCAATCCATCTCCTCTCAATGTTGTTCAGACTAAACCACCCCATCCATCTCCTATCTATGCTGTTCAGACTAAACCACCCCATCCATCCTCTCTATGCAGTTCAGACTAAACCACCCCATCCATCCTCTCTATGTTGTTCAGACTAAACCACCCCATCCATCCTCTCTATGCAGTTCAGACTAAACCACCCCATCCATCCTCTCTATGTTGTTCAGACTAAACCACCCCATCCATCTCCTCTCTATGTTGTTCAGACTAAACCACCCCATCCATCTCCTCTCTATGTTATTCAGACTAAACCACCCCATCCATCTCCTGTCTATGCTGTTCAGACTAAACCACCCCACCCATCCTCTCTATGCAGTTCAGACTAAACCACCCCATCCATCCTTTCTATGTTGTTCAGACTAAACCACCCCACCCGTCCTCTCTGTTGTTCAGACTAAACCACCCCATCCATCTCCTGTCTATACTGTTCAGACTAAACCACCCCATCCATCCTCTCTATGTTGTTCAGAATAAACCACCCCATTCATCCTCTCTATGCAGTTCAGACTAAACCACCCCATCCATCTCCTCTCAATGTTGTTCAGACTAAACCACCCCATCCATCTCCTCTCAATGTTGTTCAGACTAAACCACCCCATCCATCTCCTATCTATGCTGTTCAGACTAAACCACCCCATCCATCCTCTCTATGTTGTTCAGACTAAACCAGCCCATCCATCCTCTCTATGCAGTTCAGACTAAACCACCCCATCCATCTCCTCTCTATGCAGTTCAGACTAAACCACCCCATCCATCCTCTCTATGTTGTTCAGACTAAACCACTCCACCCATCCTCTCTGTTGTTCAGACTAAACCACCCCATCCATCTCCTGTCTATGCTGTTCAGACTAAACCACCCCATCCATCTCCTATCTTTGCTGTTCAGACTAAACCACCCCATCCATCCTCTCTATGCAGTTCAGACTAAACCACCCCATCCATCCTCTCTATGCTGTTCAGACTAAACCACCCCATCCATCTTCTCTATGTTGTTCAGACTAAACCACCCCATCCATCCTCTCTATGTTGTTCAGACTAAACCACCCCATCCATCTCCTCTCTATGTTGTTCAGACTAAACCACCCCACCCACCCTCTCTATGTTGTTCAGACTAAACCACCCCACCCATCCTCTCTATGCAGTTCAGACTAAACCACCCCATCCATCCTCTCTATGCTGTTCAGACTAAACCACCCCATCCATCTCCTCTCTATGCTGTTCAGACTAAACCACCCCATCCATCCTCTCTATGTTGTTCAGACTAAACCACCCCACCCATCCTCTCTGTTGTTCAGACTAAACCACCCCATCCATCTCCTGTCTATGCTGTTGAGACTAAACCACCCCACCCATCCTCTCTATGCAGTTCAGACTAAACCACCCCATCCATTCTCTCTATGCTGTTCAGACTAAACCACCCCATCCATCTCCTCTCAATGTTGTTCAGACTAAACCACCCCATCCATCTCCTATCTATGCTGTTCAGACTAAACCACCCCATCCATCCTCTCTATGCAGTTCAGACTAAACCACCCCATCCATCCTCTCTATGTTGTTCAGACTAAACCACCCCATCCATCTCCTCTCTATGTTGTTCAGACTAAACCACCCCACCCATCCTCTCTATGCAGTTCAGACTAAACCACCCCATCCATCCTCTCTATGCTGTTCAGACTAAACCACCCCATCCATCTCCTCTCTATGCTGTTCAGACTAAACCACCCCATCCATCCTCTCTATGTTGTTCAGACTAAACCACCCCACCCATCCTCTCTGTTGTTCAGACTAAACCACCCCATCCATCTCCTGTCTATGCTGTTGAGACTAAACCACCCCACCCATCCTCTCTATGCAGTTCAGACTAAACCACCCCATCCATTCTCTCTATGCTGTTCAGACTAAACCACCCCATCCATCTCCTCTCAATGTTGTTCAGACTAAACCACCCCATCCATCTCCTATCTATGCTGTTCAGACTAAACCACCCCATCCATCCTCTCTATGCAGTTCAGACTAAACCACCCCATCCATCCTCTCTATGTTGTTCAGACTAAACCACCCCATCCATCCTCTCTATGCAGTTCAGACTAAACCACCCCATCCATCCTCTCTATGTTGTTCAGACTAAACCACCCCATCCATCCTCTCTATGCAGTTCAGACTAAACCACCCCACCCATCCTCTCTATGCAGTTCAGACTAAACCACCCCACCCATCCTCTCTATGCAGTTCAGACTAAACCACCCCATCCATCCTCTCTATGTTGTTAATACTAAACCACCCCATCCATCTCCTATCTATGCTGTTCAGACTAAACCACCCCATCCATCCTCTCTATGCTGTTCAGACTAAACCACCCCATCCATCTCCTGTCTATGCTGTTCAGACTAAACCACCCCATCCATCCTCTCTATGTTGTTCAGATAAACCACCCCATCCATCCTCTCTATGCAGTTCAGACTAAACCACCCCATCCATCCTCTCTATGTTGTTCAGAATAAACCACCCCATCCATCCTCTCTATGCTGTTCAGACTAAACCACCCCATCCATCCTCTCTATGTTGTTCAGACTAAACCACCCCATCCATCCTCTCTATGTTGTTCAGACTAAACCACCCCATCCATCCTCTCTATGTTGTTCAGACTAAACCACCCCATCCATCCTCTCTATGCTGTTCAGACTAAACCACCCCATCCATCCTCTCTATGTTGTTCAGAATAAACCACCCCATCCATCCTCTCTATGCAGTTCAGACTAAACCACCCCATCCATCCTCTCTATGTTGTTCAGACTAAACCACCCCATCCATCTCCTCTCTATGTTATTCAGACTAAACCACCCCATCCATCCCCTGTCTATGCTGTTGAGACTAAACCACCCCATCCATCCTCTCTCTGCAGTTCAGACTAAACCACCCCATCCATCCTCTCTATGTTGTTCAGACTAAACCACCCCACCCATCCTCTCTGTTGTTCAGACTAAACCACCCCATCCATCCTCTCTCTACAGTTCAGACTAAACCACCCCATCCATCCTCTCTATGTTGTTCAGACTAAACCACCCCATCCATCCTCTCTATGTTGTTCAGACTAAACCACCCCATCCATCTCTCTCTACAGTTCAGACTAAACCACCCCATCCATCCTCTCTCATCCACAGTTCAGACTAAACCACCCCATCCATCCTCTCTCTACAGTTCAGACTAAACCACCCCATCCATCTCTCTCTACAGTTCAGACTAAACCACCCCATCCATCCACTCTATGTTGTTCAGACTAAACCACCCCATCCATCCTCTCTATGCAGTTCAGACTAAACCACCCCAATCCATCCTCTCTATGCTGTTCAGACTAAACCACCCCATCCATCCTCTCTCTGCAGTTCAGACTAAACCACCCCATCCATCCTCTCTATGCTGTTCAGACTAAACCACCCCATCCATCCTCTCTATGCAGTTCAGACTAAACCATCCACCCATTACAGATCCTCTCTATGTTGTTCAGACTAAACCACCCCATCCATCCTCTCTATGCAGTTCAGACTAAACCACCCCATCCATCTCCTCTCAATGTTGTTCAGACTAAACCTCCCCATCCATCTCCTATCTATGCTGTTCAGACTAAAACACCCCATCCATCCTCTCTCTACAGTTCAGACTAAACCACCCCATCCATCCTCTCTATGTTGTTCAGACTAAACCACCCCATCCATCTCCTATCTATGCTGTTCAGACTAAACCACCCCATCTATCCTCTCTATGCAGTTCAGACTAAACCACCCCATCCATCCTCTCTATGTTGTTCAGACTAAACCACCCCATCCATCCTCTCTATGTTGTTCAGACTAAACCACCCCATCCATCTCCTGTCTATACTGTTCAGACTAAACCACCCCATCCATCCTCTCTATGTTGTTCAGAATAAACCACCCCATTCATCCTCTCTATGCAGTTCAGACTAAACCACCCCATCCATCTCCTCTCAATGTTGTTCAGACTAAACCACCCCATCCATCTCCTATCTATGCTGTTCAGACTAAACCACCCCATCCATCCTCTCTATGTTGTTCAGACTAAACCACCCCATCCATCCTCTCTATGTTGTTCAGACTAAACCACCCCATCCATCCTCTCTATGCAGTTCAGACTAAACCACCCCATCCATCCTCTCTATGTTGTTCAGACTAAACCACCCCATCCATCCTCTCTATGCAGTTCAGACTAAACCACCCCACCCATCCTCTCTATGCAGTTCAGACTAAACCACCCCACCCATCCTCTCTATGCAGTTCAGACTAAACCACCCCATCCATCCTCTCTATGTTGTTCATACTAAACCACCCCATCCATCTCCTATCTATGCTGTTCAGACTAAACCACCCCATCCATCCTCTCTATGCTGTTCAGACTAAACCACCCCATCCATCTCCTGTCTATGCTGTTCAGACTAAACCACCCCATCCATCCTCTCTATGTTGTTCAGAATAAACCACCCCATCCATCCTCTCTATGCAGTTCAGACTAAACCACCCCATCCATCCTCTCTATGTTGTTCAGACTAAACCACCCCATCCATCCTCTCTATGCTGTTCAGACTAAACCACCCCATCCATCCTCTCTATGTTGTTCAGACTAAACCACCCCATCCATCCTCTCTATGTTGTTCAGACTAAACCACCCCATCCATCCTCTCTATGTTGTTCAGACTAAACCACCCCATCCATCCTCTCTATGCTGTTCAGACTAAACCACCCCATCCATCCTCTCTATGTTGTTCAGACTAAACCACCCCATCCATCCTCTCTATGCTGTTCAGACTAAACCACCCCATCCATCCTCTCTATGCTGTTCAGACTAAACCACCCCATCCATCCTCTCTATGTTGTTCAGAATAAACCACCCCATCCATCCTCTCTATGCAGTTCAGACTAAACCACCCCATCCATCTCCTCTCTATGTTGTTCAGACTAAACCACCCCATCCATCTCCTCTCTATGTTATTCAGACTAAACCACCCCATCCATCCCCTGTCTATGCTGTTGAGACTAAACCACCCCATCCATCCTCTCTCTGCAGTTCAGACTAAACCACCCCATCCATCCTCTCTATGTTGTTCAGACTAAACCACCCCACCCATCCTCTCTGTTGTTCAGACTAAACCACCCCATCCATCCTCTCTCTACAGTTCAGACTAAACCACCCCATCCATCCTCTCTATGTTGTTCAGACTAAACCACCCCATCCATCCTCTCTATGTTGTTCAGACTAAACCACCCCATCCATCCTCTCTCTACAGTTCAGACTAAACCACCCCATCCATCCTCTCTCTACAGTTCAGACTAAACCACCCCATCCATCCTCTCTCTACAGTTCAGACTAAACCACCCCATCCATCCTCTCTCTACAGTTCAGACTAAACCACCCCATCCATCCACTCTATGTTGTTCAGACTAAACCACCCCATCCATCCTCTCTATGCAGTTCAGACTAAACCACCCCAATCCATCCTCTCTATGCTGTTCAGACTAAACCACCCCATCCATCCTCTCTCTGCAGTTCAGACTAAACCACCCCATCCATCCTCTCTATGCTGTTCAGACTAAACCACCCCATCCATCCTCTCTATGCAGTTCAGACTAAACCACCCATTACAGATCCTCTCTATGTTGTTCAGACTAAACCACCCCATCCATCCTCTCTATGCAGTTCAGACTAAACCACCCCATCCATCTCCTCTCAATGTTGTTCAGACTAAACCTCCCCATCCATCTCCTATCTATGCTGTTCAGACTAAAACACCCCATCCATCCTCTCTCTACAGTTCAGACTAAACCACCCCATCCATCCTCTCTATGTTGTTCAGACTAAACCACCCCATCCATCTCCTATCTATGCTGTTCAGACTAAACCACCCCATCCATCCTCTCTATGCAGTTCAGACTAAACCACCCCATCCATCCTCTCTATGTTGTTCAGACTAAACCACCCCATCCATCCTCTCTATGTTGTTCAGACTAAACCACCCCATCCATCTCCTGTCTATACTGTTCAGACTAAACCACCCCATCCATCCTCTCTATGTTGTTCAGAATAAACCACCCCATTCATCCTCTCTATGCAGTTCAGACTAAACCACCCCATCCATCTCCTCTCAATGTTGTTCAGACTAAACCACCCCATCCATCTCCTATCTATGCTGTTCAGACTAAACCACCCCATCCATCCTCTCTATGTTGTTCAGACTAAACCACCCCATCCATCCTCTCTATGTTGTTCAGACTAAACCACCCCATCCATCCTCTCTATGCAGTTCAGACTAAACCACCCCATCCATCCTCTCTATGTTGTTCAGACTAAACCACCCCATCCATCCTCTCTATGCAGTTCAGACTAAACCACCCCATCCATCCTCTCTATGTTGTTCAGACTAAACCACCCCATCCATCCTCTCTATGCAGTTCAGACTAAACCACCCCACCCATCCATCCTCTCTATGCAGTTCAGACTAAACCACCCCACCCATCCTCTCTATGCAGTTCAGACTAAACCACCCCATCCATCCTCTCTATGTTGTTCATACTAAACCACCCCATCCATCTCCTATCTATGCTGTTCAGACTAAACCACCCCATCCATCCTCTCTATGCTGTTCAGACTAAACCACCCCATCCATCTCCTGTCTATGCTGTTCAGACTAAACCACCCCATCCATCCTCTCTATGTTGTTCAGAATAAACCACCCCATCCATCCTCTCTATGCAGTTCAGACTAAACCACCCCATCCATCCTCTCTATGTTGTTCAGACTAAACCACCCCATCCATCTCTCTATGCTGTTCAGACTAAACCACCCCATCCATCCTCTCTATGTTGTTCAGACTAAACCACCCCATCCATCCTCTCTATGTTGTTCAGACTAAACCACCCCATCCATCCTCTCTATGTTGTTCAGACTAAACCACCCCATCCATCCTCTCTATGCTGTTCAGACTAAACCACCCCATCCATCCTCTCTATGTTGTTCAGACTAAACCACCCCATCCATCCTCTCTATGCAGTTCAGACTAAACCACCCCATCCATCCTCTCTATGCAGTTCAGACTAAACCACCCCACCCATCCTCTCTATGCAGTTCAGACTAAACCACCCCATCCATCCTCTCTATGTTGTTCAGACTAAACCACCCCATCCATCCTCTCTATGCTGTTCAGACTAAACCACCCCATCCATCCTCTCTATGCAGTTCAGACTAAACCACCCCATCCATCCTCTCTATGTTGTTCAGACTAAACCACCCCATCCATCCTCTCTATGTTGTTCAGACTAAACCACCCCATCCATCCTCTCTATGCAGTTCAGACTAAACCACCCCATCCATCCTCTCTATGCAGTTCAGACTAAACCACCCCACCCATCCTCTCTATGCAGTTCAGACTAAACCACCCCATCCATCCTCTCTATGTTGTTCAGACTAAACCACCCTATCCATCCTCTCTATGCAGTTCAGACTAAATCAGACCATAAATCTTCCCTCTGTGTTGTTCAGACTAAACCAGACCAGTATTCTCAACACAACTAGCCATTCATCTGCATTCACTGTCAAAATGGACAGAGAGAAACAAAAAGCTTCAAATTACTTCCATTCACCCCTCTACACACCCACCACCATCACTCCGTCCTCTCTATCCTCCTCTCCAATCTAATGATTAGAGTATCATGGTCCAGCCTGGCCCTCCTCCCTGCTGCACCTCTTGGTCCAGCCTGGCCCTCCTCCCTGCCCCTCCTGGTCCAGCCTGGCCCTCCTTTCTGCTCTCCCTCCTGGTCCAGCCTGGCCCCCCTCCCTGCTCTCCCTCCCTTTCCCCACTCTCCCAGTCTCCCACCCTAGTCTCCTTCCCAGTACCCCTTCTTTGACCCTCCTCCCTGGTCCAGCCTAGCCCCCTCCTTGGTCCCCCTCCCTGCCCCCTGTCCGGCCCTCCTCTGTCAGTCCCCTCCCAGACTCTACTCCCTGGTCCAGTCTGGTCCCCCTCTTGCCCCCCTGGCCCAGCCTGGTCCCCTCCCTGGTCCCCCTCCCTGGCCCAGCCTGGCCCCCTTCCTGGTCCCCCTCCCTGGTCCAGTCTGGTCCCCCTCTTGGCCCCCTCCCTGGCCCAGCCTGGCCCCCTCCCTGGTCCCCCTGTCCGGCCCCCTGTCCGGCCCTCCTCTGTCAGTCCCCCTCCCAGACTCCACTCCCTGGTCCAGTCTGGTCCCCCTCTTGCCCCCCCCTCCCTAGCCCCCTCCCTGGCTCCACTCCCTGGTCCAGCCTGGTCCCCCTCTTGCCCCCCCCCTCCCCTCCCCCTCCCTGGTCCCACTCCCTGGTTCACCCTGGCCCCCTTCCTGGCTCCACTCCCTGGTCCAGTCTGGTCCCCCTCTTGGCCCCCCTCCCTGGTCCCACTCCCTGGTTCACACTGGCCCCCTTCCTTGGCCCCCTCCCATGGCCCCCTTCTCCCAGTCCCCCTCCCTTGGTCCTCCCTCCTGGGCCAGCCTGGCCCCCTCCCTGTCGCTCCCATGGTTCCTCTACCGTCAATAATGTGTTATTGAAGTGAAATGGTCACATTAACCCTGAGCAGCCTAATGCTCTGTTCTTTATTGATCACATTAACCCTGAGCAGCCTAATGCTCTGTTCTTCATTGATCACATTAACCCTGAGCAGCCTAATGCTCTGTTCTTCATTGATCACATTAACCCTGAGCAGCCTAATGCTCTGTTCTTTATTGGTCACATTAACCCTGAGCAGCCTAATGCTCTGTTCTTTATTGATCACATTAACCCTGAGCAGCCTAATGCTCTGTTCGTCATTGATCACATTAACCCTGAGCAGCCTAATGCTCTGTTCTTCATTGATCACATTAACCCTGAGCAGCCTAATGCTCTGTTCTTCATTGATCACATTAACCCTGAGCAGCCTAATGCTCTGTTCTTTATTGATCACATTAAACCTGAGCAGCCTAATGCTCTGTTCTTTATTGATCACATTAACCCTGAGCAGCCTAATGCTCTGTTCTTTATTGATCACATTAACCCTGAGCAGCCTGACGCAGACAGTTAATCATCTCTCCGTCTCTGACAAGATCATGGTGGACTTGGAGAGACAAGGAGAGGAGGACTGAAGAGGACTGGAGAGACAAGGAGAGGAGGACTGAAGAGGACTGGAGAGACAAGGAGAGGAGGAGTGAAGAGGACTGGAGAGACAAGGAGAGGAGGAGTGAAGAGGACTGGAGAGAAGAGAGCTCCATAAGGAACCATCACAGGGAATTAGAGAGTGTTCAGCTCAGCGTATGTAGGCTAGCAGGCTCTCAGGCTCTCTCGGTGGGAAAGGCCTTCTGAATGAGCCTTTTTTATCTGGCCGTGGAATCAAATTAAAAGGGTTTGTAAGTCCTGACCTCACATTAATCAGAAAGCAGAAGTTGTAACCCTGGTGATTTGTTAGCTGACCTGTTTTCATCAGGTCCCACCTACTACCAGAAGTTAATATGGAGGAAACATTATCTTTAAGTGCAGCTACACTCCAGGAATAAAAGGTGCTATCAAGAACCTAAATGGGTTCTTCAGCTGTTCCCATGAAATAACCCTTTTGAAGAACCCTTTTTGGTTCCAGGTGGGTCCCTGCTCTGCTCTTTAACAGAATCCAATTAAAGATGCACTCTCAAAATGTTGTGCTATTTCAGCCAGTAGTTTTGAAAGTGGTGCTCAAGAGCCAAAAGTGGTCCTTTTCTGTGTACTGTCATCCAGTTGTGTACTATCATCCAGTTGTGTACTATCATCCAGTTGTGTCCCATCATCCAGTTGTGTCCCATCATCCAGTTGTGTCCTATCATCCAGTTGTGTCCCATCATCCAGTTGTGTACCATCATCCAGTTGTGTCCCATCATCCAGTTGTGTCCTATCATCCAGTTGTGTCCCATCATCCAGTTGTGTACCATCATCCAGTTGTGTCCTATCATCCAGTTGTGTCCCATCATCCAGTTGTGTCCCGTCATCCAGTTGTGTCCCGTCATCCAGTTGTGTCATCCCCGTCATCCAGTTGTGTCCGTCATCCAGTTGTGTCCCGTCATCCAGTTGTGTCCCATCATCCAGTTGTGTCCCATCATCCAGTTGTGTCCTATCATCCAGTTGTGTCCCATCATCCAGTTGTGTACCGTCATCCAGTTGTGTCCCATCATCCAGTTGTGTCCTATCATCCAGTTGTGTCCCATCACAAGGGAAGGGGGTTGGGTTTGAATGAAAGAGCGGAAGGACTGAGGGACAAAGGGAATGGGTCTCTATTGGACCTTGAGAAGCTGTTCTACCATAATTATAGAATCTTATGCATTCTAATAACCTCCCATTTGGAAAAGGAAAATGCAAGATGTATATATTTACTCTGAGCTGCGCTTCGATAGATGGTTCAAAGATGGAAGACTGGTTTGCCCAGCAGAGATCACCATTGTCCTTTGAAGAATCTTTCTGGTCGTAGTGTTGTAGAGCGGATACTTTGAAGTACCCTGCCATTCTCAGGAGATTGTCTGTCCATTCCTAGGCCACGTATGTTGTACAGCTGATAACTCAACGTCTAGGATGTATAACTACTTCTTTCGTGAATAATAGTTCAAAGTTCATACCAAGTTGCCATAATCAGCTCGTGCTGTATTCTGGCTGGTCTTGTTGAAATTCACCCTTCCAGCATGGTGATCGAAATCTCCACGTGATCTGGTCTCATGTAAATGTTGTTAGAGTGGTCGTTCAACCATTCGCAACCCCAGCTAACGACGGGGTTTGCTTAGTCTAACGTGAATTGGGTCACGGGTGCTTTTGTACTGGGGAAGAGAAGGGAATGTTTCATCCCTCTCCAACCAATGTCTGTTCACTTTTCCTCCTGGGAAGGAGAGGCGGACCAAAATGCAACGTGGTTGAAGTTCATGCTTTTTAATAAGAAAACTAAACATGAACATAATACAAAACAATAAACGTGGAAAAACCGAAACAGCCCTATCTGGTGCAACAAACACAAAGACAGGAAACAACCACCCACAAAACCCAACACAAAACAGGCTACCTAAATATGGTTCCCAATCAGAGACAATGACTAACACCTGCCTCTGATTGCCAAACATAGAAATGGACAAACTAGACACACAACATAGAATGCCCACTCAGATCACACCCTGACCAAACAAAACATAGAAACATACAAAGCAAACTATAGTCAGGGTGTGACACCGCTCGCCTATTCCATAACCCCACCGCCACCATGGGGCTGTTCACAATGTTGATATCAGCAAACCTCTCGCATATACCACACCATATTGTGAGGCTGGTTGGACTTACTGACAAATTCTATAAAATTAGGTTAGAGGCGGCTTATGGTAGAGAAATGAACATTAAGTTCTCTGGCAACAGCTCTGGTGAACATTCCTGTAGTCAGCATGCCAATTACATGCTTCCTCGAAACTTGAGACATCTGTGGAATTGTGTTGTGTGATAAAACTTCACATTTTAGAGTGGGCTTTTATTGTCCCCAGCACAAGGGGCACCTGTGTAATGATCATGCTGTTTAATCAAGTTCTTGATATGCCACACTGTAAGGTGGATGGATTATCTTATCAAAGGAGAAAAACTCACTAACAGGGATCTTTTATTTCAGCTCATGAGACATGAAACAAGCACTTTTACAAGTAGCATTTCTAGTTTTGTTCAGTGTAATGGTGAGATCTCCATCAGAGAGACAGATCATTTATTCCACTGTTATTGTTGTGACACGTATAGCCTGACATTATGTCAGCACCATATTATCAAACCTTAAACCTCTGGCAGCTCTGTAGCAGCTCATAAAGCAGACCCTTCCTCAACACAACACTACAGCCAATTATATTTCACATGGCAGGGGATTTCAGAAATGTGAAACGTTGGTTCGCCGGATATGCACCTCACAACGCCTCCGACTGACATTAAATAAACAGGATGTTTAAAGCCCTTTCTCCACAACGTTCATGGACAGACATTTATTTCTCGTATCAAAACTTATTGACTGAAAACACGCTGACTGTTCATTGTAAATATCGGGCTTTGGTGAGTGGGGTAAAACAACGTGTCTGTATTTGAATTTGACGAGTGCATTATAAATGTGCATGGATTGACATTTGATTAAATAACCGTAATGTCAATCAAATCTTCTTAAGGCTTAGGTTGAGTGTTGCTCTCTGTCTGACTTTTGACATTATGGATAAAAACGCTGTTAACTATTGTGTTTGTGACTGGTCAACACGATGAGGTCTGAGGCGTTTTATTTTCTTCAACTGAACCTAGAAAAATAAAAAGCCTTTACCATTATCCCGATGACATAATACCAACTGTTACTGAAATGTATTCTTCCTCTGCTCTTCTAGAACCTAGGGTTAAAGCACCTAACCAAATGAAAAGCCAGTCAGTCTTTGGATGTATTTGTTTCTGGTCATCCACAATCACCCTGCCCTTTGACCCCTAGTCCCGTGAATCAATGTGCCTCTGAATGGCTTAGTAAAGCATGTGGCAGATGCCCCTCCAACAAGCTGTCTACAACTGTCTAAACCACTTGAAAGTCATTAGCGTTAAGAGATCTATAGAGGAGTAAATGGATGTTGAAACCTAAACAGTGGCCGGGGGATTGGAGAAGGCTGCACAATCTGCTTTGGCCTTCTGGGACAAGGGGAGAAGAGGGACACTGTTACACTGCTACTGGGGTGGTCAGCTGGATGGGCAGGGAGGGGAGGGTGGGAGAGAGAGAAAGAGAGACTGTCAAAGAGAGAGTGTAAACTGAGTGTACAAAGCATTAGGAACACCATCCTGACACTCCCCTCCACCCTTCGTTCATGGATGTCCTTAGGGTGGTGGACCAGTTCTTGACACACTCAAACCGCTGCACCTGGCACCTACTACCATATTCCATTTAAAGGCACTTAAATCTTTTGTCTCTTCACCCTCTGAATGGCACACACACACATCCATGTTTCAAGTGTCTCAAGGCTTAAAACCCTTATTTAACCGGTCTCCTCCCCTTCATCTACATCTACACTTGTTTGAAGTGGATGTAACAGGGGAAATCAATAAGGGATCATAGTTTTCACCTGTATTCACCTGGTCAGTCTATGTCATGGAAGAGCAGGTGTTCCTAATGTTGTGAGATGGGGGGGGGTGGACGCATTGATGGATAAGAGAGGACAGTTTACATATTGAAGGTATTGATTCTTTGAGCCAGCAGAGTCACCAGATGCCACCAGGGCTGCTAGAGTTTCATCTAGCCTGTTTATAGTTGTCTCAGCTCTCCCACTCGTACTCTCCTCTCCTACATCCTAGAGTTTCATCTAAAGTCTATCAAAACAGCTCCCACAATCTTTTTTTTCATCAATTTCTCTCAGCCAATCATCAGTCATTTGTGTAAGTGCCATGCTTGTTGAATGTCCTTCCCTATAGTGTGCTGAATGTATGTTGTCAATATGTTTACAGTAAAACAGCATTGCATCTGGTCAAACACAATATGTTTACAGTAAAACAGCATTGAATCTGGTCAAACACTATTTGTTTACAGTAAAACAGCATTGAATCTGGTCAAACACTATTTGTTTACAGTAAAACAGCATTGAATCTGGTCAAACACTATTTGTTTACAGTAAAATATCATTGAAATGTTTACTAAGGGTTGGTAACAGGCTGATTGGTTGGCTATTTGAGCCAGTAGAGGAGGCTTTACTATTCTTGGGTAGTGACTTTTGCTTCCCTCCAGGCCTGAGGGCACAGACTCTCTAGTAGGCTTAGATTGAAGATATGGCAAATAGGAGTGGCAATATCATGTGTTATTATCCTCAGTAATTTCCCATCCAAGTTGTCAGGCTCCGGTGGCTGGTCATTGTGATTCTATTATCCTCAGTCATTTCCCATCCAAGTTGTCAGGCTCCGGTGGCTGGTCATTGTGATGTTATTATCCTCAGTCATTTCCCATTCAAGTTGTCAGGCTCCGGTGGCTGGTCATTGTGATGTTATTATCCCCAGTAATTTCCCATCAAGTTGTCAGGCTCCGGTGGCTGGTCATTGTGATGTTATTATCCCCAGTAATTTCCCATCCAAGTTGTCAGGCTCCGGTGGCTGGTCATTGTGATGTTATTATCCCCAGTAATTTCCCATAATTTGGTCCATCCTCATTTCCCAGTTGTCAGGCTCCGGTGGCTGGTCATTGTGATGTTATTATCCTCAGTAATTTCCCATCCAAGTTGTCAGGCTCCGGTGGCTGGTCATTGTTGATAGACAACAATAAGTGTTTCATCTCTTCCACACTCACTTTACAGAATTCTGAATTACAATGGTTGCCTTACATATTTTGATCAGTTATTCTTGGATGTGTAGTGTCAGGTTTTGTTGTTGCCTAAATTTGCTAATCTTGCCAATGAAAAAATAATGAAAGTAATTGGCAATATCAATGGGTTTTGTGATGAATGAGCCATTTGATTTAAAAAATGATGGAGTTGAGTTTGCATTTTAGCCCAATATTTAATTGAAGGTGCTCAAAGCTTTTTGCTATCATTCTTTATATAATTGATCTTTGTTTCATAGTACAGTTCATTAGTACATAGTACTTCATTTTATTCAGTTTAGTCACATGATTTCTCAATTTGCAGTACGTTTGCCAAACAGTTATGCAGTCAGACTTATTTGCGTCTCTTTTGCCTCACCCCTCTCAACCATACAGTTTTTCAATTCCTCATCATTCCGCAGGGATTTAACAGTTTTTACAGTCATTTTACTAATGGGTGCTTATTAGTAACTGGAATAAGCGATTTCATGAATCTGTCAAGTGCAGCGTCTGGTTTGCTCCTCATTACTCACCACAGACCATCAGCGTCTGGTTGCTCCTCATTACTCACCACAGACCAGCAGCATCTGGTTGCTCCTCATTACTCACCACAGACCAGCAGCGTCTGGTTGCTCCTCATTACACACCACAGACCAGCAAATATTATTTACATCAACAACATAGGAATCATTACTAAACATATTGTATTACCTCTCATACACTATATTATGCCCAGCCTTTGGAACTTTGGTTTTCCTTGATATGGCAACTATATTGTGATCACTACCGCCGATGGATTTGGATACCGCTTTAAAGCAAATGACTAAATCTGTGATCAATACATGTTGATGATTCCTGTGCTGTTTGCAACTAATAGGTTGACTGAAAACTTGAACCAGGTTGCAGGTACTGGTTAGAGTTTGAAGCTTTCTCTGGAGTGGGCAGCCTGCTGAAAGCTATTCAATATTTAAATCACCCCAAAAATATACCTCTGTTGGTATCACATACATTATCAAACATTTCACACATGTTATCCAGATACTGACTGTTATCACTTGGTGGTCTATAGCAGCTTCCAACCAGAATGGGCTTTAGTTGAGGCAGATGAACCTGCAGCCATATTACTTCGACAGTGTTTAACTTCTTACGGTATAGGGGGCAGCATTTTCACTTTTGGATAAATAGAGTGCCCAATTTCAACTTCCTGCTACTCATGCCAATAATATAACATATGCATATTATTAGTATATTTGGATAGAACACACTCTGAAGTTTCCAAAACTGTTTGAATCATGTCTGTGAGTATAACAGAACTTATGGAGCAGGCAAAACTCTGAGGACTAACTTTTTTTTTAGGTCACTGTCTATTCAATGAGTTTTCATTGGGAAACGAGATTTCTAAGGCACGTGTTTGCAGTTCTTACCGCTTCCACTGGATGTCACCAGGCTTTGGAAATTGGTTGAGGTTATTCCTTTGTGTAATGAAGAAGTACGGCCATCTTGAATTTGTGTCATTTGAAGTGTACTTTTTGAGAAGTCGCATGACTAGAAAATAGCGTGAGTTTGTTGTCTTCCTGTATTGAACACAGATAGTCCCATCTACAATTTGATCGATTATTAACGTTTAAAAATACCTAAAGTTGTATTACAAAAGTAGTTTGAAATGTTTTGGCAAAGTTTACAGCTAAACTTTTGAGATATTTTGTAGTGATGTTGCACAAATTGGAAGCAGTTTTTTTCTGGATCAAACGCGCCAAATAAATGTACATTTTGGATATATATTGACGGAATTAATCGAACAAAAGGACCATTTGTGATGTTTATGGGACATATTGGAGTGCCAACAAAAGAAGCTCATCAAAGGTAAGGCATGATTTATATTTTATTTCTGTGTTTTGTGTGGTGCCTGCAGGGTTGAAATATGCTACTCTCTTTGTTTACTGTTGTGCTTTCATCAGATAATAGCTTCTTATGCTTTCGCTGAAAAGCCTTATTGAAATCTGACATGTTGGCTGGATTCACGAGTGTAGATTTAGAGACACACAGAGCCTGCAATAGTTACCTTTGTTCAAACTATTAAAGAACTGTCAGCCCTAGAGCTCTGAAACTTTAGAAACCTGGTCTAAACCTCAAGTTGATAGTGCATGGTGAGTTATGTGGCTCTAGAACGTTCTCAGACAGAGAAACAGCCTCATACACAGGAAGGCCAAAAAGATCATTAAGCACAACAACCACCAGAGCCACTGCTTGTTCACCGTGCTAAAATCCAGAAGGCGAGGTCAGTACAGGTGCATCAAAGCTGGGACCGAGAGACTGAAAAGCAGCTTCTATGTCAAGGACATCATACTGTTAAACAGACATCACTAACACAGAGAGGCTGCTGCCTACATTGAGACTTGAAATCATTGGTCACTTTAATAAAGGTATCACTAGTCACTTTAATAATGTAATCGTGACGTCAGCGATCTTCAAGACAACTGGGAACTCTGAATAAAACAAGGTCCAATCATGACGTCAGTCAGAGCTCTAGAAAGAGACTTGAGTTCCCGACTTGGAATTCCCAGTTGTCTTGAACTTACTGATGTCTGGGATTTCCCAGTTCCGAGTTTCCAGTTGTTTTGAAAGCGGCTGAAATCATGCTAGATTGACATCATGACCAATGTTGAGTGTTTACCCTTTTAAGCTTGGAAAAGAGACCCTTAAACCCAGACTTGGTCCACTCCACTGAATAGCAGGCTTGTGATTGCTTTGCAGTGCTTGCAGTTAGCCACTGAGTCCTTCCAAACCACTCATAGTTGATTTAGCAATTTACAGCTTGTTGTGTAATGTTTTTGTCCAATGGCCGATGAGCACCGATACATTTTATCTCTAATTTATCTTCATATGAAGAGGATTGAAAAGGATATGCTAGTAGATTGTCGACTTGATTCATGATGATCACTTCTAGCTTGCTAGCTAAGACTTGGAAAGTATGTTGTATGTTGTTGACATATCCAATCAAAGCCACTGTAGATATAATGTGATATGACGTCATTTTACCTGTGGCCAATGACCTTGAGCCCTGTAGATTTTTCGGTAACGTAGTGTTCCCATGAGTGATACTAGAGGACATTACCAACCCCTGGGCTCCGTATTCTGCGCTGGCTGCTCTACCACCACAGAAGAAACTGAGCTGGGCTGAAAGACCCGGAATTTTGGAGCTGCCTTACTCAAGAAAAAAAAAGAGACAATTTTTGTATGTGGCTTTATTAACTCAATGATTATTTTACTTTCACATTGTTTGCAAACTGATACATGACATATTAATGCCAAAATCACATGCAAAACAGGCAAAAAAAGATAAAAATGATGGGCCTGCAAACTGTTTGGGTTCTGCCCCATCTGCCCTGAATGACCAGTCTCCACTGACCATACTATATTAAAGCAGAGCCCCACCTGCCCTGAATGACCAGTCTCCACTGACCATACTATATTAAAGCAGAGCCCCATCTGCCCTGAATGACCAGTCTCCACTGACCATACTATATTAAAGCAGAGCCCCACCTGCCCTGAATGACCAGTCTCCACTGACCATACTATATTAAAGCAGAGCCCCATCTGCCCTGAATGACCAGTCTCCACTGACCATACTATATTAAAGCAGAGCCCCACCTGCCCTGAATGACCAGTCTCCACTGACCATACTATATTAAAGCAGAGCCCCACCTGCCCTGAATGACCAGTCTCCACTGACCATACTATATTAAAGCAGAGCCCCACCTGCCCTGAATGACCAGTCTCCACTGACCATACTATATTAAAGCAGAGCCCCACCTGCCCTGAATGACCAGTCTCCACTGACCATACTATATTAAAGCAGAGCCCCACCTGCCCTGAATGACCAGTCTCCACTGACCATACTATATTAAAGCAGAGCCCACCACCTGATCAGAGCCCCCAACTGCCCTGAATGACCAGTCTCCACTGACCATACTATATTAAAGCAGAGCCCCAACTGCCCTGAATGACCAGTCTCCACTGACCATACTATATTAAAGCAGAGCCCCACCTGCCCTGAATGACCAGTCTCCACTGACCATACTATATTAAAGCAGAGCCCCACCTGCCCTGAAGGTTTTGTTGACCAGTCTCCACTGACCATACTATATTAAAGCAGAGCCCCATCTGCCCTGAATGACCAGTCTCCACTGACCATACTATATTAAAGCAGAGCCCCAGTCTGCCCTGAATGACCAGTCTCCACTGACCATACCTGCCCTATCCATTAATAGCAGAGCCCCACCTGCCCTGAATGACCAGTCTCCACTGACCATACTATATTAAAGCAGAGCCCCACCCCTCCCTGAATGACCAGTCTCCACTGACCATACTATATTAAAGCAGAGCCCCACCTGCCCTGAATGACCAGTCTCCACTGACCATACTATATTAAAGCAGAGCCCCATCTGCCCTGAATGACCAGTCTCCACTGACCATACTATATTAAAGCAGAGCCCCACCTGCCCTGAATGACCAGTCTCCACTGACCATACTATATTAAAGCAGAGCCCACCTGCCCTGAATGACCAGTCTCCACTGACCATACTATATTAAAGCAGAGCCCCACCTGCCCTGAATGACCAGTCTCCACTGACCATACTATATTAAAGCAGAGCCCCACCTGCCCTGAATGACCAGTCTCCACTGACCATACTATATTAAAGCAGAGCCCCACCTGCCCTGAATGACCAGTCTCCACTGACCATACTATATTAAAGCAGAGCCCCACCTGCCCTGAATGACCAGTCTCCACTGACCATACTATATTAAAGCAGAGCCCCACCTGCCCTGAATGACCAGTCTCCACTGACCATACTATATTAAAGCAGAGCCCCACCTGCCCTGAATGACCAGTCTCCACTGACCATACTATATTAAAGCAGAGCCCCACCTGCCCTGAATGACCAGTCTCCACTGACCATACTATATTAAAGCAGAGCCCCACCTGCCCTGAATGACCAGTCTCCACTGACCATACTATATTAAAGCAGAGCCCCACCTGCCCTGAATGACCAGTCTCCACTGACCATACTATATTAAAGCAGAGCCCCATCTGCCCTGAATGACCAGTCTCCACTGACCATACTATATTAAAGCAGAGCCCCACCTGCCCTGAATGACCAGTCTCCACTGACCATACTATATTAAAGCAGAGCCCCATCTGCCCTGAATGACCAGTCTCCACTGACCATACTATATTAAAGCAGAGCCCCACCTGCCCTGAATGACCAGTCTCCACTGACCATACTATATTAAAGCAGAGCCCCACCTGCCCCACCTGCCCTGAATGACCAGTCTCCACTGACCATACTATATTAAAGCAGAGCCCCATCTGCCCTGAATGACCAGTCTCCACTGACCATACTATATTAAAGCAGAGCCCCACCTGCCCTGAATGACCAGTCTCCACTGACCATACTATATTAAAGCAGAGCCCCACCTGCCCTGAATGACCAGTCTCCACTGACCATACTATATTAAAGCAGAGAGCCCCACCTGTAGGATGACCAGTTTTACCCACCTGCCCTGAATGACCAGTCTCCACTGACCATACTATATTAAAGCAGAGCCCCACCTGCCCTGAATGACCAGTCTCCACTGACCATACTATATTAAAGCAGAGCCCCCACCTGCCCTGAATGACCAGTCTCCACTGACCATACTATATTAAAGCAGAGCCCCACCTGCCCTGAATGACCAGTCTCCACTGACCATACTATATTAAAGCAGAGCCCCACCTGCCCTGAATGACCAGTCTCCACTGACCATACTATATTAAAGCAGAGCCCCACCTGCCCTGAATGACCAGTCTCCACTGACCATACTATATTAAAGCAGAGCCCCACCTGCCCTGAATGACCAGTCTCCACTGACCATACTATATTAAAGCAGAGCCCCACCTGCCCTGAATGACCAGTCTCCACTGACCATACTATATTAAAGCAGAGCCCCACCTGCCCTGAATGACCAGTCTCCACTGACCATACTATATTAAAGCAGAGCCCCACCTGCCCTGAATGACCAGTCTCCACTGACCATACTATATTAAAGCAGAGCCCCACCTGCCCTGAATGACCAGTCTCCACTGACCATACTATATTAAAGCAGAGCCCCACCTGCCCTGAATGACCAGTCTCCACTGACCATACTATATTAAAGCAGAGCCCCACCTGCCCTGAATGACCAGTCTCCACTGACCATACTATATTAAAGCAGAGCCCCACCTGCCCTGAATGACCAGTCTCCACTGACCATACTATATTAAAGCAGAGCCCCACCTGCCCTGAATGACCAGTCTCCACTGACCATACTATATTAAAGCAGAGCCCCACCTGCCCTGAATGACCAGTCTCCACTGACCATACTATATTAAAGCAGAGCCCCACCTGCCCTGAATGACCAGTCTCCACTGACCATACTATATTAAAGCAGAGCCCCACCTGCCCTGAATGACCAGTCTCCACTGACCATACTATATTAAAGCAGAGCCCCACCTGCCCTGAATGACCAGTCTCCACTGACCATACTATATTAAAGCAGAGCCCCACCTGCCCTGAATGACCAGTCTCCACTGACCATACTATATTAAAGCAGAGCCCCACCTGCCCTGAATGACCAGTCTCCACTGACCATACTATATTAAAGCAGAGCCCCACCTGCCCTGAATGACCAGTCTCCACTGACCATACTATATTAAAAAGCAGAGCCCCACCTGCCCTGAATGACCAGTCTCCACTGACCATACTATATTAAAGCAGAGCCCCACCTGCCCTGAATGACCAGTCTCCACTGACCATACTATATTAAAGCAGAGCCCCACCTGCCCTGAATGACCAGTCTCCACTGACCATACTATATTAAAGCAGAGCCCCACCTGCCCTGAATGACCAGTCTCCACTGACCATACTATATTAAAGCAGAGCCCCACCTGCCCTGAATGACCAGTCTCCACTGACCATACTATATTAAAGCAGAGCCCCACCTGCCCTGAATGACCAGTCTCCACTGACCATACTATATTAAAGCAGAGCCCCACCTGCCCCACCTGCCCTGAATGACCAGTCTCCACTGACCATACTATATTAAAGCAGAGCCCCACCTGACCATACTATATTAAAGCAGAGCCCCCCTGCCCTGACCAGTCTCCACTGACCATACTATATTAAAGCAGAGCCCCACCTGCCCTGAATGACCAGTCTCCACTGACCATACTATATTAAAGCAGAGCCCCACCTGCCCTGAATGACCAGTCTCCACTGACCATACTATATTAAAGCAGAGCCCCACCTGCCCTGAATGACCAGTCTCCACTGACCATACTATATTAAAGCAGAGCCCCACCTGCCCTGAATGACCAGTCTCCACTGACCATACTATATTAAAGCAGAGCCCCACCTGCCCTGAATGACCAGTCTCCACTGACCATACTATATTAAAGCAGAGCCCCACCTGCCCTGAATGACCAGTCTCCACTGACCATACTATATTAAAGCAGAGCCCCACCTGCCCTGAATGACCAGTCTCCACTGACCATACTATATTAAAGCAGAGCCCCACCTGCCCTGAATGACCAGTCTCCACTGACCACTATATTAAAGCAGAGCCCCACCTGCCCTGAATGACCAGTCTCCACTGACCATACTATATTAAAGCAGAGCCCCACCTGCCCTGAATGACCAGTCTCCACTGACCATACTATATTAAAGCAGAGCCCCACCTGCCCTGAATGACCAGTCTCCACTGACCATACTATATTAAAGCAGAGCCCCACCTGCCCTGAATGACCAGTCTCCACTGACCATACTATATTAAAGCAGAGCCCCACCTGCCCTGAATGACCAGTCTCCACTGACCATACTATATTAAAGCAGAGCCCCACCTGTCCTGAATGACCAGTCTCCACTGACCATACTATATTAAAGCAGAGCCCCACCTGCCCTGAATGACCAGTCTCCACTGACCATACTATATTAAAGCAGAGCCCCACCTGCCCTGAATGACCAGTCTCCACTGACCATACTATATTAAAGCAGAGCCCCACCTGCCCCGCCTGCCCTGAATGACCAGTCTCCACTGACCATACTATATTAAAGCAGAGCCCCACCTGCCCTGAATGACCAGTCTCCACTGACCATACTATATTAAAGCAGAGCCCCACCTGCCCTGAATGACCAGTCTCCACTGACCATACTATATTAAAGCAGAGCCCCACCTGCCCTGAATGACCAGTCTCCACTGACCCCTATATTAAAGCAGAACCTGCCCTGAATGACCAGTCTCCACTGACCATACTATATTAAAGCAGAGCCCCACCTGCCCTGAATGACCAGTCTCCACTGACCATACTATATTAAAGCAGAGCCCCACCTGCCCTGAATGACCAGTCTCCACTGACCATACTATATTAAAGCAGAGCCCCACCTGCCCTGAATGACCAGTCTCCACTGACCATACTATATTAAAGCAGAGCCCCACCTGCCCTGAATGACCAGTCTCCACTGACCATACTATATTAAAGCAGAGCCCCACCTGCCCTGAATGACCAGTCTCCACTGACCATACTATATTAAAGCAGAGCCCCACCTGCCCTGAATGACCAGTCTCCACTGACCATACTATATTAAAGCAGAGCCCCACCTGCCCTGAATGACCAGTCTCCACTGACCATACTATATTAAAGCAGAGCCCCACCTGCCCTGAATGACCAGTCTCCACTGACCATACTATATTAAAGCAGAGCCCCACCTGCCCTGAATGACCAGTCTCCACTGACCATACTATATTAAAGCAGAGCCCCACCTGCCCTGAATGACCAGTCTCCACTGACCATACTATATTAAAGCAGAGCCCCACCTGCCCTGAATGACCAGTCTCCACTGACCATACTATATTAAAGCAGAGCCCCACCTGCCCTGAATGACCAGTCTCCACTGACCATACTATATTAAAGCAGAGCCCCACCTGCCCTGAATGACCAGTCTCCACTGACCATACTATATTAAAGCAGAGCCCCACCTGCCCTGAATGACCAGTCTCCACTGACCATACTATATTAAAGCAGAGCCCCACCTGCCCCACCTGAATGACCAGTCTCCACTGACCATACTATATTAAAGCAGAGCCCCACCTGCCCTGAATGACCAGTCTCCACTGACCATACTATATTAAAGCAGAGCCCCACCTGCCCTGAATGACCAGTCTCCACTGACCATACTATATTAAAGCAGAGCCCCCACCTGCCCTGAATGACCAGTCTCCACTGACCATACTATATTAAAGCAGAGCCCCACCTGCCCTGAATGACCAGTCTCCACTGACCATACTATATTAAAGCAGAGCCCCACCTGCCCTGAATGACCAGTCTCCACTGACCATACTATATTAAAGCAGAGCCCCACCTGCCCTGAATGACCAGTCTCCACTGACCATACTATATTAAAGCAGAGCCCCACCTGCCCTGAATGACCAGTCTCCACTGACCATACTATATTAAAGCAGAGCCCCACCTGCCCTGAATGACCAGTCTCCACTGACCATACTATATTAAAGCAGAGCCCCACCTGCCCTGAATGACCAGTCTCCACTGACCATACTATATTAAAGCAGAGCCCCACCTGCCCTGAATGACCAGTCTCCACTGACCATACTATATTAAAGCAGAGCCCCACCTGCCCTGAATGACCAGTCTCCACTGACCATACTATATTAAAGCAGAGCCCCACCTGCCCTGAATGACCAGTCTCCACTGACCATACTATATTAAAGCAGAGCCCCACCTGCCCTGAATGACCAGTCTCCACTGACCATACTATATTAAAGCAGAGCCCCACCTGCCCTGAATGACCAGTCTCCACTGACCATACTATATTAAAGCAGAGCCCCACCTGCCCTGAATGACCAGTCTCCACTGACCATACTATATTAAAGCAGAGCCCCACCTGCCCTGAATGACCAGTCTCCACTGACCATACTATATTAAAGCAGAGCCCCACCTGCCCTGAATGACCAGTCTCCACTGACCATACTATATTAAAGCAGAGCCCCACCTGCCCTGAATGACCAGTCTCCACTGACCATACTATATTAAAGCAGAGCCCCACCTGCCCTGAATGACCAGTCTCCACTGACCATACTATATTAAAGCAGAGCCCCACCTGCCCTGAATGACCAGTCTCCACTGACCATACTATATTAAAGCAGAGCCCCACCTGCCCTGAATGACCAGTCTCCACTGACCATACTATATTAAAGCAGAGCCCCACCTGCCCTGAATGACCAGTCTCCACTGACCATACTATATTAAAGCAGAGCCCCACCTGCCCTGAATGACCAGTCTCCACTGACCATACTATATTAAAGCAGAGCCCCACCTGCCCTGAATGACCAGTCTCCACTGACCATACTATATTAAAGCAGAGCCCCACCTGCCCTGAATGACCAGTCTCCACTGACCATACTATATTAAAGCAGAGCCCCACCTGCCCTGAATGACCAGTCTCCACTGACCATACTATATTAAAGCAGAGCCCCACCTGCCCTGAATGACCAGTCTCCACTGACCATACTATATTAAAGCAGAGCCCCACCTGCCCTGAATGACCAGTCTCCACTGACCATACTATATTAAAGCAGAGCCCCACCTGCCCTGAATGACCAGTCTCCACTGACCATACTATATTAAAGCAGAGCCCCACCTGCCCTGAATGACCAGTCTCCACTGACCATACTATATTAAAGCAGAGCCCCACCTGCCCTGAATGACCAGTCTCCACTGACCATACTATATTAAAGCAGAGCCCCACCTGCCCTGAATGACCAGTCTCCACTGACCATACTATATTAAAGCAGAGCCCCACCTGCCCTGAATGACCAGTCTCCACTGACCATACTATATTAAAGCAGAGCCCCACCTGCCCTGAATGACCAGTCTCCACTGACCATACTATATTAAAGCAGAGCCCCACCTGCCCCACCTGCCCTGAATGACCAGTCTCCACTGACCATACTATATTAAAGCAGAGCCCCACCTGCCCTGAATGACCAGTCTCCACTGACCATACTATATTAAAGCAGAGCCCCACCTGCCCTGAATGACCAGTCTCCACTGACCATACTATATTAAAGCAGAGCCCCACCTGCCCTGAATGACCAGTCTCCACTGACCATACTATATTAAAGCAGAGCCTGCCCCACCTGCCCTGAATGACCAGTCTCCACTGACCATACTATATTAAAGCAGAGCCCCACCTGCCCTGAATGACCAGTCTCCACTGACCATACTATATTAAAGCAGAGCCCCACCTGCCCTGAATGACCAGTCTCCACTGACCATACTATATTAAAGCAGAGCCCCACCTGCCCTGAATGACCAGTCTCCACTGACCATACTATATTAAAGCAGAGCCCCACCTGCCCTGAATGACCAGTCTCCACTGACCATACTATATTAAAGCAGAGCCCCACCTGCCCTGAATGACCAGTCTCCACTGACCATACTATATTAAAGCAGAGCCCCACCTGCCCCCTGCCCTGAATGACCAGTCTCCACTGACCATACTATATTAAAGCAGAGCCCCACCTGCCCTGAATGACCAGTCTCCACTGACCATACTATATTAAAGCAGAGCCCCACCTGCCCTGAATGACCAGTCTCCACTGACCATACTATATTAAAGCAGAGCCCCACCTGCCCTGAATGACCAGTCTCCACTGACCATACTATATTAAAGCAGAGCCCCACCTGCCCTGAATGACCAGTCTCCACTGACCATACTATATTAAAGCAGAGCCCCACCTGCCCTGAATGACCAGTCTCCACTGACCATACTATATTAAAGCAGAGCCCCACCTGCCCTGAATGACCAGTCTCCACTGACCATACTATATTAAAGCAGAGCCCCACCTGCCCTGAATGACCAGTCTCCACTGACCATACTATATTAAAGCAGAGCCCCACCTGCCCTGAATGACCAGTCTCCACTGACCATACTATATTAAAGCAGAGCCCCACCTGCCCTGAATGACCAGTCTCCACTGACCATACTATATTAAAGCAGAGCCCCACCTGCCCTGAATGACCAGTCTCCACTGACCATACTATATTAAAGCAGAGCCCCACCTGCCCTGAATGACCAGTCTCCACTGACCATACTATATTAAAGCAGAGCCCCACCTGCCCTGAATGACCAGTCTCCACTGACCATACTATATTAAAGCAGAGCCCCACCTGCCCTGAATGACCAGTCTCCACTGACCATACTATATTAAAGCAGAGCCCCACCTGCCCTGAATGACCAGTCTCCACTGACCATACTATATTAAAGCAGAGCCCCACCTGCCCTGAATGACCAGTCTCCACTGACCATACTATATTAAAGCAGAGCCCCACCTGCCCTGAATGACCAGTCTCCACTGACCATACTATATTAAAGCAGAGCCCCACCTGCCCTGAATGACCAGTCTCCACTGACCATACTATATTAAAGCAGAGCCCCACCTGCCCTGAATGACCAGTCTCCACTGACCATACTATATTAAAGCAGAGCCCCACCTGCCCTGAATGACCAGTCTCCACTGACCATACTATATTAAAGCAGAGCCCCACCTGCCCTGAATGACCAGTCTCCACTGACCATACTATATTAAAGCAGAGCCCCACCTGCCCTGAATGACCAGTCTCCACTGACCATACTATATTAAAGCAGAGCCCCACCTGCCCTGAATGACCAGTCTCCACTGACCATACTATATTAAAGCAGAGCCCCACCTGCCCTGAATGACCAGTCTCCACTGACCATACTATATTAAAGCAGAGCCCCACCTGCCCTGAATGACCAGTCTCCACTGACCATACTATATTAAAGCAGAGCCCCACCTGCCCTGAATGACCAGTCTCCACTGACCATACTATATTAAAGCAGAGCCCCACCTGCCCTGAATGACCAGTCTCCACTGACCATACTATATTAAAGCAGAGCCCCACCTGCCCTGAATGACCAGTCTCCACTGACCATACTATATTAAAGCAGAGCCCCACCTGCCCTGAATGACCAGTCTCCACTGACCATACTATATTAAAGCAGAGCCCCACCTGCCCTGAATGACCAGTCTCCACTGACCATACTATATTAAAGCAGAGCCCCACCTGCCCTGAATGACCAGTCTCCACTGACCATACTATATTAAAGCAGAGCCCCACCTGCCCTGAATGACCAGTCTCCACTGACCATACTATATTAAAGCAGAGCCCCACCTGCCCTGAATGACCAGTCTCCACTGACCATACTATATTAAAGCAGAGCCCCACCTGCCCTGAATGACCAGTCTCCACTGACCATACTATATTAAAGCAGAGCCCCACCTGCCCTGAATGACCAGTCTCCACTGACCATACTATATTAAAGCAGAGCCCCACCTGCCCTGAATGACCAGTCTCCACTGACCATACTATATTAAAGCAGAGCCCCACCTGCCCTGAATGACCAGTCTCCACTGACCATACTATATTAAAGCAGAGCCCCACCTGCCCTGAATGACCAGTCTCCACTGACCATACTATATTAAAGCAGAGCCCCACCTGCCCTGAATGACCAGTCTCCACTGACCATACTATATTAAAGCAGAGCCCCACCTGCCCTGAATGACCAGTCTCCACTGACCATACTATATTAAAGCAGAGCCCCACCTGCCCTGAATGACCAGTCTCCACTGACCATACTATATTAAAGCAGAGCCCCACCTGCCCTGAATGACCAGTCTCCACTGACCATACTATATTAAAGCAGAGCCCCACCTGCCCTGAATGACCAGTCTCCACTGACCATACTATATTAAAGCAGAGCCCCACCTGCCCTGAATGACCAGTCTCCACTGACCATACTATATTAAAGCAGAGCCCCACCTGCCCTGAATGACCAGTCTCCACTGACCATACTATATTAAAGCAGAGCCCCACCTGCCCTGAATGACCAGTCTCCACTGACCATACTATATTAAAGCAGAGCCCCACCTGCCCTGAATGACCAGTCTCCACTGACCATACTATATTAAAGCAGAGCCCCACCTGCCCTGAATGACCAGTCTCCACTGACCATACTATATTAAAGCAGAGCCCCACCTGCCCTGAATGACCAGTCTCCACTGACCATACTATATTAAAGCAGAGCCCCACCTGCCCTGAATGACCAGTCTCCACTGACCATACTATATTAAAGCAGAGCCCCACCTGCCCTGAATGACCAGTCTCCACTGACCATACTATATTAAAGCAGAGCCCCACCTGCCCTGAATGACCAGTCTCCACTGACCATACTATATTAAAGCAGAGCCCCACCTGCCCTGAATGACCAGTCTCCACTGACCATACTATATTAAAGCAGAGCCCCACCTGCCCTGAATGACCAGTCTCCACTGACCATACTATATTAAAGCAGAGCCCCACCTGCCCTGAATGACCAGTCTCCACTGACCATACTATATTAAAGCAGAGCCCCACCTGCCCTGAATGACCAGTCTCCACTGACCATACTATATTAAAGCAGAGCCCCACCTGCCCTGAATGACCAGTCTCCACTGACCATACTATATTAAAGCAGAGCCCCACCTGCCCTGAATGACCAGTCTCCACTGACCATACTATATTAAAGCAGAGCCCCACCTGCCCTGAATGACCAGTCTCCACTGACCATACTATATTAAAGCAGAGCCCCACCTGCCCTGAATGACCAGTCTCCACTGACCATACTATATTAAAGCAGAGCCCCACCTGCCCTGAATGACCAGTCTCCACTGACCATACTATATTAAAGCAGAGCCCCACCTGCCCTGAATGACCAGTCTCCACTGACCATACTATATTAAAGCAGAGCCCCACCTGCCCTGAATGACCAGTCTCCACTGACCATACTATATTAAAGCAGAGCCCCACCTGCCCTGAATGACCAGTCTCCACTGACCATACTATATTAAAGCAGAGCCCCACCTGCCCTGAATGACCAGTCTCCACTGACCATACTATATTAAAGCAGAGCCCCACCTGCCCTGAATGACCAGTCTCCACTGACCATACTATATTAAAGCAGAGCCCCACCTGCCCTGAATGACCAGTCTCCACTGACCATACTATATTAAAGCAGAGCCCCACCTGCCCTGAATGACCAGTCTCCACTGACCATACTATATTAAAGCAGAGCCCCACCTGCCCTGAATGACCAGTCTCCACTGACCATACTATATTAAAGCAGAGCCCCACCTGCCCTGAATGACCAGTCTCCACTGACCATACTATATTAAAGCAGAGCCCCACCTGCCCTGAATGACCAGTCTCCACTGACCATACTATATTAAAGCAGAGCCCCACCTGCCCTGAATGACCAGTCTCCACTGACCATACTATATTAAAGCAGAGCCCCACCTGCCCTGAATGACCAGTCTCCACTGACCATACTATATTAAAGCAGAGCCCCACCTGCCCCCTGAATGACCAGTCTCCACTGACCATACTATATTAAAGCAGAGCCCCACCTGCCCTGAATGACCAGTCTCCACTGACCATACTATATTAAAGCAGAGCCCCACCTGCCCTGAATGACCAGTCTCCACTGACCATACTATATTAAAGCAGAGCCCCACCTGCCCTGAATGACCAGTCTCCACTGACCATACTATATTAAAGCAGAGCCCCACCTGCCCTGAATGACCAGTCTCCACTGACCATACTATATTAAAAGCAGAGCCCCACCTGCCCTGAATGACCAGTCTCCACTGACCATACTATATTAAAGCAGAGCCCCACCTGCCCTGAATGACCAGTCTCCACTGACCATACTATATTAAAGCAGAGCCCCACCTGCCCTGAATGACCAGTCTCCACTGACCATACTATATTAAAGCAGAGCCCCACCTGCCCTGAATGACCAGTCTCCACTGACCATACTATATTAAAGCAGAGCCCCACCTGCCCTGAATGACCAGTCTCCACTGACCATACTATATTAAAGCAGAGCCCCACCTGCCCTGAATGACCAGTCTCCACTGACCATACTATATTAAAGCAGAGCCCCACCTGCCCTGAATGACCAGTCTCCACTGACCATACTATATTAAAGCAGAGCCCCACCTGCCCTGAACCTGACCATGACCAGTCTCCACTGACCATACTATATTAAAGCAGAGCCCCACCTGCCCTGAATGACCAGTCTCCACTGACCATACTATATTAAAGCAGAGCCCCACCTGCCTGAATGACCAGTCTCCACTGACCATACTATATTAAAGCAGAGCCCCACCTGCCCTGAATGACCAGTCTCCACTGACCATACTATATTAAAGCAGAGCCCCACCTGCCCTGAATGACCAGTCTCCACTGACCATACTATATTAAAGCAGAGCCCCACCTGCCCTGAATGACCAGTCTCCACTGACCATACTATATTAAAGCAGAGCCCCACCTGCACCTGCCCTGAATGACCAGTCTCCACTGACCATACTATATTAAAGCAGAGCCCCACCTGCCCTGAATGACCAGTCTCCACTGACCATACTATATTAAAGCAGAGCCCCACCTGCCCTGAATGACCAGTCTCCACTGACCATACTATATTAAAGCAGAGCCCCACCTGCCCTGAATGACCAGTCTCCACTGACCATACTATATTAAAGCAGAGCCCCACCTGCCCTGAATGACCAGTCTCCACTGACCATACTATATTAAAGCAGAGCCCCACCTGCCCTGAATGACCAGTCTCCACTGACCATACTATATTAAAGCAGAGCCCCACCTGCCCCACCTGCCCTGAATGACCAGTCTCCACTGACCATACTATATTAAAGCAGAGCCCCACCTGCCCTGAATGACCAGTCTCCACTGACCATACTATATTAAAGCAGAGCCCCACCTGCCCTGAATGACCAGTCTCCACTGACCATACTATATTAAAGCAGAGCCCCACCTGCCCTGAATGACCAGTCTCCACTGACCATACTATATTAAAGCAGAGCCCCACCTGCCCTGAATGACCAGTCTCCACTGACCATACTATATTAAAGCAGAGCCCCACCTGCCCTGAATGACCAGTCTCCACTGACCATACTATATTAAAGCAGAGCCCCACCTGCCCTGAATGACCAGTCTCCACTGACCATACTATATTAAAGCAGAGCCCCACCTGCCCTGAATGACCAGTCTCCACTGACCATACTATATTAAAGCAGAGCCCCACCTGCCCTGAATGACCAGTCTCCACTGACCATACTATATTAAAGCAGAGCCCCACCTGCCCTGAATGACCAGTCTCCACTGACCATACTATATTAAAGCAGAGCCCCACCTGCCCTGAATGACCAGTCTCCACTGACCATACTATATTAAAGCAGAGCCCCACCTGCCCTGAATGACCAGTCTCCACTGACCATACTATATTAAAGCAGAGCCCCACCTGCCCTGAATGACCAGTCTCCACTGACCATACTATATTAAAGCAGAGCCCCACCTGCCCTGAATGACCAGTCTCCACTGACCATACTATATTAAAGCAGAGCCCCACCTGCCCTGAATGACCAGTCTCCACTGACCATACTATATTAAAGCAGAGCCCCACCTGCCCTGAATGACCAGTCTCCACTGACCATACTATATTAAAGCAGAGCCCCACCTGCCCTGAATGACCAGTCTCCACTGACCATACTATATTAAAGCAGAGCCCCACCTGCCCTGAATGACCAGTCTCCACTGACCATACTATATTAAAGCAGAGCCCCACCTGCCCTGAATGACCAGTCTCCACTGACCATACTATATTAAAGCAGAGCCCCACCTGCCCTGAATGACCAGTCTCCACTGACCATACTATATTAAAGCAGAGCCCCACCCCCTGAATGACCAGTCTCCCTGCCCTGAATGACCAGTCTCCACTGACCATACTATATTAAAGCAGAGCCCCACCTGCCCTGAATGACCAGTCTCCACTGACCATACTATATTAAAGCAGAGCCCCACCTGCCCTGAATGACCAGTCTCCACTGACCATACTATATTAAAGCAGAGCCCCACCTGCCCTGAATGACCAGTCTCCACTGACCATACTATATTAAAGCAGAGCCCCACCTGCCCTGAATGACCAGTCTCCACTGACCATACTATATTAAAGCAGAGCCCCACCTGCCCTGAAGACCAGCCCCACCATACTATATTAAAGCAGAGCCCCACCTGCCCTGAATGACCAGTCTCCACTGACCATACTATATTAAAGCAGAGCCCCACCTGCCCTGAATGACCAGTCTCCACTGACCATACTATATTAAAGCAGAGCCCCACCTGCCCTGAATGACCAGTCTCCACTGACCATACTATATTAAAGCAGAGCCCCACCTGCCCTGAATGACCAGTCTCCACTGACCATACTATATTAAAGCAGAGCCCCACCTGCCCTGAATGACCAGTCTCCACTGACCATACTATATTAAAGCAGAGCCCCACCTGCCCTGAATGACCAGTCTCCACTGACCATACTATATTAAAGCAGAGCCCCACCTGCCCTGAATGACCAGTCTCCACTGACCATACTATATTAAAGCAGAGCCCCACCTGCCCTGAATGACCAGTCTCCACTGACCATACTATATTAAAGCAGAGCCCCACCTGCCCTGAATGACCAGTCTCCACTGACCATACTATATTAAAGCAGAGCCCCACCTGCCCTGAATGACCAGTCTCCACTGACCATACTATATTAAAGCAGAGCCCCACCTGCCCTGAATGACCAGTCTCCACTGACCATACTATATTAAAGCAGAGCCCCACCTGCCCTGAATGACCAGTCTCCACTGACCATACTATATTAAAGCAGAGCCCCACCTGCCCTGAATGACCAGTCTCCACTGACCATACTATATTAAAGCAGAGCCCCACCTGCCCTGAATGACCAGTCTCCACTGACCATACTATATTAAAGCAGAGCCCCACCTGCCCTGAATGACCAGTCTCCACTGACCATACTATATTAAAGCAGAGCCCCACCTGCCCTGAATGACCAGTCTCCACTGACCATACTATATTAAAGCAGAGCCCCACCTGCCCTGAATGACCAGTCTCCACTGACCATACTATATTAAAGCAGAGCCCCACCTGCCCTGAATGACCAGTCTCCACTGACCATACTATATTAAAGCAGAGCCCCACCTGCCCTGAATGACCAGTCTCCACTGACCATACTATATTAAAGCAGAGCCCCACCTGCCCTGAATGACCAGTCTCCACTGACCATACTATATTAAAGCAGAGCCCCACCTGCCCTGAATGACCAGTCTCCACTGACCATACTATATTAAAGCAGAGCCCCACCTGCCCTGAATGACCAGTCTCCACTGACCATACTATATTAAAGCAGAGCCCCACCTGCCCTGAATGACCAGTCTCCACTGACCATACTATATTAAAGCAGAGCCCCACCTGCCCTGAATGACCAGTCTCCACTGACCATACTATATTAAAGCAGAGCCCCACCTGCCCTGAATGACCAGTCTCCACTGACCATACTATATTAAAGCAGAGCCCCACCTGCCCTGAATGACCAGTCTCCACTGACCATACTATATTAAAGCAGAGCCCCACCTGCCCTGAATGACCAGTCTCCACTGACCATACTATATTAAAGCAGAGCCCCACCTGCCCTGAATGACCAGTCTCCACTGACCATACTATATTAAAGCAGAGCCCCACCTGCCCTGAATGACCAGTCTCCACTGACCATACTATATTAAAGCAGAGCCCCACCTGCCCTGAATGACCAGTCTCCACTGACCATACTATATTAAAGCAGAGCCCCACCTGCCCTGAATGACCAGTCTCCACTGACCATACTATATTAAAGCAGAGCCCCACCTGCCCTGAATGACCAGTCTCCACTGACCATACTATATTAAAGCAGAGCCCCACCTGCCCTGAATGACCAGTCTCCACTGACCATACTATATTAAAGCAGAGCCCCACCTGCCCTGAATGACCAGTCTCCACTGACCATACTATATTAAAGCAGAGCCCCACCTGCCCTGAATGACCAGTCTCCACTGACCATGCTATATTAAAGCAGAGCCCCATCTGTCCCACTGCCCTGAATGACCAGTCTCCACTGACCATACTATATTAAAGCAGAGCCCCACCTGCCCTGAATGACCAGTCTCCACTGACCATACTATATTAAAGCAGAGCCCCACCTGCCCTGAATGACCAGTCTCCACTGACCATACTATATTAAAGCAGAGCCCCACCTGCCCTGAATGACCAGTCTCCACTGACCATACTATATTAAAGCAGAGCCCCACCTGCCCTGAATGACCAGTCTCCACTGACCATACTATATTAAAGCAGAGCCCCACCTGCCCTGAATGACCAGTCTCCACTGACCGTACTATATTAAAGCAGAGCCCCACCTGCCCTGAATGACCAGTCTCCACTGACCATACTATATTAAAGCAGAGCCCCACCTGCCCTGAATGACCAGTCTCCACTGACCATACTATATTAAAGCAGAGCCCCACCTGCCCTGAATGACCAGTCTCCACTGACCATACTATATTAAAGCAGAGCCCCACCTGCCCTGAATGACCAGTCTCCACTGACCATACTATATTAAAGCAGAGCCCCACCTGCCCTGAATGACCAGTCTCCACTGACCATACTATATTAAAGCAGAGCCCCACCTGCCCTGAATGACCAGTCTCCACTGACCATACTATATTAAAGCAGAGCCCCACCTGCCCTGAATGACCAGTCTCCACTGACCATACTATATTAAAGCAGAGCCCCACCTGCCCTGAATGACCAGTCTCCACTGACCATACTATATTAAAGCAGAGCCCCACCTGCCCTGAATGACCAGTCTCCACTGACCATACTATATTAAAGCAGAGCCCCACCTGCCCTGAATGACCAGTCTCCACTGACCATACTATATTAAAGCAGAGCCCCACCTGCCCTGAATGACCAGTCTCCACTGACCATACTATATTAAAGCAGAGCCCCACCTGCCCTGAATGACCAGTCTCCACTGACCATACTATATTAAAGCAGAGCCCCACCTGCCCTGAATGACCAGTCTCCACTGACCATACTATATTAAAGCAGAGCCCCACCTGCCCTGAATGACCAGTCTCCACTGACCATACTATATTAAAGCAGAGCCCCACCTGCCCTGAATGACCAGTCTCCACTGACCATACTATATTAAAGCAGAGCCCCACCTGCCCTGAATGACCAGTCTCCACTGACCATACTATATTAAAGCAGAGCCCCACCTGCCCTGAATGACCAGTCTCCACTGACCATACTATATTAAAGCAGAGCCCCACCTGCCCTGAATGACCAGTCTCCACTGACCATACTATATTAAAGCAGAGCCCCACCTGCCCTGAATGACCAGTCTCCACTGACCATACTATATTAAAGCAGAGCCCCACCTGCCCTGAATGACCAGTCTCCACTGACCATACTATATTAAAGCAGAGCCCCACCTGCCCTGAATGACCAGTCTCCACTGACCATACTATATTAAAGCAGAGCCCCACCTGCCCCCTGCCCTGAATGACCAGTCTCCACTGACCATACTATATTAAAGCAGAGCCCCACCTGCCCTGAATGACCAGTCTCCACTGACCATACTATATTAAAGCAGAGAGCCCCACCTGCCCTGAATGACCAGTCTCCACTGACCATACTATATTAAAGCAGAGCCCCACCTGCCCTGAATGACCAGTCTCCACTGACCATACTATATTAAAGCAGAGCCCCACCTGCCCCACCTGCCCTGAATGACCAGTCTCCACTGACCATACTATATTAAAGCAGAGCCCCACCTGCCCTGAATGACCAGTCTCCACTGACCATACTATATTAAAGCAGAGCCCCACCTGCCCTGAATGACCAGTCTCCACTGACCATACTATATTAAAGCAGAGCCCCACCTGCCCTGAATGACCAGTCTCCACTGACCATACTATATTAAAGCAGAGCCCCACCTGCCCTGAATGACCAGTCTCCACTGACCATACTATATTAAAGCAGAGCCCCACCTGCCCTGAATGACCAGTCTCCACTGACCATACTATATTAAAGCAGAGCCCCACCTGCCCTGAATGACCAGTCTCCACTGACCATACTATATTAAAGCAGAGCCCCACCTGCCCTGAATGACCAGTCTCCACTGACCATACTATATTAAAGCAGAGCCCCACCTGCCCTGAATGACCAGTCTCCACTGACCATACTATATTAAAGCAGAGCCCCACCTGCCCCACCTGCCCTGAATGACCAGTCTCCACTGACCATACTATATTAAAGCAGAGCCCCACCTGCCCTGAATGACCAGTCTCCACTGACCATACTATATTAAAGCAGAGCCCCACCTGCCCTGAATGACCAGTCTCCACTGACCATACTATATTAAAGCAGAGCCCCACCCTGCCCTGAATGACCAGTCTCCACTGACCATACTATATTAAAAAGCAGAGCCCCACCTGCCCTGAATGACCAGTCTCCACTGACCATACTATATTAAAGCAGAGCCCCACCTGCCCTGAATGACCAGTCTCCACTGACCATACTATATTAAAGCAGAGCCCCACCTGCCCTGAATGACCAGTCTCCACTGACCATACTATATTAAAGCAGAGCCCCACCTGCCCTGAATGACCAGTCTCCACTGACCATACTATATTAAAGCAGAGCCCCACCTGCCCTGAATGACCAGTCTCCACTGACCATACTATATTAAAGCAGAGCCCCACCCCTCCCTGAATGACCAGTCTCCACTGACCATACTATATTAAAGCAGAGCCCCACCTGCCCCACCTGCCCTGAATGACCAGTCTCCACTGACCATACTATATTAAAGCAGAGCCCCACCTGCCCTGAATGACCAGTCTCCACTGACCATACTATATTAAAGCAGAGCCCCACCTGCCCTGAATGACCAGTCTCCACTGACCATACTATATTAAAGCAGAGCCCCACCTGCCCTGAATGACCAGTCTCCACTGACCATACTATATTAAAGCAGAGCCCCACCTGCCCTGAATGACCAGTCTCCACTGACCATACTATATTAAAGCAGAGCCCCACCTGCCCTGAATGACCAGTCTCCACTGACCATACTATATTAAAGCAGAGCCCCACCTGCCCCACCTGCCCTGAATGACCAGTCTCCACTGACCATACTATATTAAAGCAGAGCCCCACCTGCCCTGAATGACCAGTCTCCACTGACCATACTATATTAAAGCAGAGCCCCACCTGCCCTGAATGACCAGTCTCCACTGACCATACTATATTAAAGCAGAGCCCCACCTGCCCTGAATGACCAGTCTCCACTGACCATACTATATTAAAGCAGAGCACCCTGCCCTGAAGACCCCCACCTGCCCCACCTGCCCTGAATGACCAGTCTCCACTGACCATACTATATTAAAGCAGAGCCCCACCTGCCCTGAATGACCAGTCTCCACTGACCATACTATATTAAAGCAGAGCCCCACCTGCCCTGAATGACCAGTCTCCACTGACCATACTATATTAAAGCAGAGCCCCACCTGCCCTGAATGACCAGTCTCCACTGACCATACTATATTAAAGCAGAGCCCCACCTGCCCTGAATGACCAGTCTCCACTGACCATACTATATTAAAGCAGAGCCCCACCTGCCCTGAATGACCAGTCTCCACTGACCATACTATATTAAAGCAGAGCCCCACCTGCCCTGAATGACCAGTCTCCACTGACCATACTATATTAAAGCAGAGCCCCACCTGCCCTGAATGACCAGTCTCCACTGACCATACTATATTAAAGCAGAGCCCCACCTGCCCTGAATGACCAGTCTCCACTGACCATACTATATTAAAGCAGAGCCCCACCTGCCCTGAATGACCAGTCTCCACTGACCATACTATATTAAAGCAGAGCCCCACCTGCCCTGAATGACCAGTCTCCACTGACCATACTATATTAAAGCAGAGCCCCACCTGCCCTGAATGACCAGTCTCCACTGACCATACTATATTAAAGCAGAGCCCCACCTGCCCTGAATGACCAGTCTCCACTGACCATACTATATTAAAGCAGAGCCCCACCTGCCCCACCTGCCCTGAATGACCAGTCTCCACTGACCATACTATATTAAAGCAGAGCCCCACCTGCCCTGAATGACCAGTCTCCACTGACCATACTATATTAAAGCAGAGCCCCACCTGCCCTGAATGACCAGTCTCCACTGACCATACTATATTAAAGCAGAGCCCCACCTGCCCTGAATGACCAGTCTCCACTGACCATACTATATTAAAGCAGAGCCCCACCTGCCCTGAATGACCAGTCTCCACTGACCATACTATATTAAAGCAGAGCCCCACCTGCCCTGAATGACCAGTCTCCACTGACCATACTATATTAAAGCAGAGCCCCACCTGCCCCACCTGCCCTGAATGACCAGTCTCCACTGACCATACTATATTAAAGCAGAGCCCCACCTGCCCTGAATGACCAGTCTCCACTGACCATACTATATTAAAGCAGAGCCCCACCTGCCCTGAATGACCAGTCTCCACTGACCATACTATATTAAAGCAGAGCCCCACCTGCCCTGAATGACCAGTCTCCACTGACCATACTATATTAAAGCAGAGCCCCACCTGCCCTGAATGACCAGTCTCCACTGACCATACTATATTAAAGCAGAGCCCCACCTGCCCTGAATGACCAGTCTCCACTGACCATACTATATTAAAGCAGAGCCCCACCTGCCCTGAATGACCAGTCTCCACTGACCATACTATATTAAAGCAGAGCCCCACCTGCCCTGAATGACCAGTCTCCACTGACCATACTATATTAAAGCAGAGCCCCACCTGCCCTGAATGACCAGTCTCCACTGACCATACTATATTAAAGCAGAGCCCCCACCTGCCCTGAATGACCAGTCTCCACTGACCATACTATATTAAAGCAGAGCCCCACCTGCCCTGAATGACCAGTCTCCACTGACCATACTATATTAAAGCAGAGCCCCACCTGCCCTGAATGACCAGTCTCCACTGACCATACTATATTAAAGCAGAGCCCCACCTGCCCTGAATGACCAGTCTCCACTGACCATACTATATTAAAGCAGAGCCCCACCTGCCCTGAATGACCAGTCTCCACTGACCATACTATATTAAAGCAGAGCCCCACCTGCCCTGAATGACCAGTCTCCACTGACCATACTATATTAAAGCAGAGCCCCACCTGCCCTGAATGACCAGTCTCCACTGACCATACTATATTAAAGCAGAGCCCCACCTGCCCTGAATGACCAGTCTCCACTGACCATACTATATTAAAGCAGAGCCCCACCTGCCCTGAATGACCAGTCTCCACTGACCATACTATATTAAAGCAGAGCCCCACCTGCCCTGAATGCCCCAGTCTCCCTGAATGACCAGTCTCCACTGACCATACTATATTAAAGCAGAGCCCCACCTGCCCTGAATGACCAGTCTCCACTGACCATACTATATTAAAGCAGAGCCCCACCTGCCCTGAATGACCAGTCTCCACTGACCATACTATATTAAAGCAGAGCCCCACCTGCCCTGAATGACCAGTCTCCACTGACCATACTATATTAAAGCAGAGCCCCACCTGCCCTGAATGACCAGTCTCCACTGACCATACTATATTAAAGCAGAGCCCCACCTGCCCTGAATGACCAGTCTCCACTGACCATACTATATTAAAGCAGAGCCCCACCTGCCCTGAATGACCAGTCTCCACTGACCATACTATATTAAAGCAGAGCCCCACCTGCCCTGAATGACCAGTCTCCACTGACCATACTATATTAAAGCAGAGCCCCACCTGCCCTGAATGACCAGTCTCCACTGACCATACTATATTAAAGCAGAGCCCCACCTGCCCTGAATGACCAGTCTCCACTGACCATACTATATTAAAGCAGAGCCCCACCTGCCCTGAATGACCAGTCTCCACTGACCATACTATATTAAAGCAGAGCCCCACCTGCCCTGAATGACCAGTCTCCACTGACCATACTATATTAAAGCAGAGCCCCACCTGCCCTGAATGACCAGTCTCCACTGACCATACTATATTAAAGCAGAGCCCCACCTGCCCTGAATGACCAGTCTCCACTGACCATACTATATTAAAGCAGAGCCCCACCTGCCCTGAATGACCAGTCTCCACTGACCATACTATATTAAAGCAGAGCCCCACCTGCCCTGAATGACCAGTCTCCACTGACCATACTATATTAAAGCAGAGCCCCACCTGCCCCACCTGCCCTGAATGACCAGTCTCCACTGACCATACTATATTAAAGCAGAGCCCCACCTGCCCTGAATGACCAGTCTCCACTGACCATACTATATTAAAGCAGAGCCCCACCTGCCCTGAATGACCAGTCTCCACTGACCATACTATATTAAAGCAGAGCCCCACCTGCCCCACCTGCCCTGAATGACCAGTCTCCACTGACCATACTATATTAAAGCAGAGCCCCACCTGCCCTGAATGACCAGTCTCCACTGACCATACTATATTAAAGCAGAGCCCCACCTGCCCTGAATGACCAGTCTCCACTGACCATACTATATTAAAGCAGAGCCCCACCTGCCCTGAATGACCAGTCTCCACTGACCATACTATATTAAAGCAGAGCCCCACCTGCCCTGAATGACCAGTCTCCACTGACCATACTATATTAAAGCAGAGCCCCACCTGCCCTGAATGACCAGTCTCCACTGACCATACTATATTAAAGCAGAGCCCCACCTGCCCTGAATGACCAGTCTCCACTGACCATACTATATTAAAGCAGAGCCCCACCTGTCCCACTGCCCTGAATGACCAGTCTCCACTGACCATACTATATTAAAGCAGAGCCCCACCTGCCCTGAATGACCAGTCTCCACTGACCATACTATATTAAAGCAGAGCCCCACCTGCCCTGAATGACCAGTCTCCACTGACCATACTATATTAAAGCAGAGCCCCACCTGCCCTGAATGACCAGTCTCCACTGACCATACTATATTAAAGCAGAGCCCCACCTGCCCTGAATGACCAGTCTCCACTGACCATACTATATTAAAGCAGAGCCCCACCTGCCCTGAATGACCAGTCTCCACTGACCATACTATATTAAAGCAGAGCCCCACCTGCCCTGAATGACCAGTCTCCACTGACCATACTATATTAAAGCAGAGCCCCACCTGCCCTGAATGACCAGTCTCCACTGACCATACTATATTAAAGCAGAGCCCCACCTGCCCTGAATGACCAGTCTCCACTGACCATACTATATTAAAGCAGAGCCCCACCTGCCCTGAATGACCAGTCTCCACTGACCATACTATATTAAAGCAGAGCCCCACCTGCCCTGAATGACCAGTCTCCACTGACCATACTATATTAAAGCAGAGCCCCAGTCTCCACTGACCCCCACCTGCCCTGAATGACCAGTCTCCACTGACCATACTATATTAAAGCAGAGCCCCACCTGCCCTGAATGACCAGTCTCCACTGACCATACTATATTAAAGCAGAGCCCCACCTGCCCTGAATGACCAGTCTCCACTGACCATACTATATTAAAGCAGAGCCCCACCTGCCCTGAATGACCAGTCTCCACTGACCATACTATATTAAAGCAGAGCCCCACCTGCCCTGAATGACCAGTCTCCACTGACCATACTATATTAAAGCAGAGCCCCACCTGCCCTCCACCTGCCCTGAATGACCAGTCTCCACTGACCATACTATATTAAAGCAGAGCCCCACCTGCCCTGAATGACCAGTCTCCACTGACCATACTATATTAAAGCAGAGCCCCACCTGCCCCACCTGCCCTGAATGACCAGTCTCCACTGACCATACTATATTAAAGCAGAGCCCCACCTGCCCTGAATGACCAGTCTCCACTGACCATACTATATTAAAGCAGAGCCCCACCTGCCCTGAATGACCAGTCTCCACTGACCATACTATATTAAAGCAGAGCCCCACCTGCCCTGAATGACCAGTCTCCACTGACCATACTATATTAAAGCAGAGCCCCACCTGCCCTGAATGACCAGTCTCCACTGACCATACTATATTAAAGCAGAGCCCCACCTGCCCTGAATGACCAGTCTCCACTGACCATACTATATTAAAGCAGAGCCCACCTGCCCTGAATGACCAGTCTCCACTGACCATACTATATTAAAGCAGAGCCCCACCTGCCCTGAATGACCAGTCTCCACTGACCATACTATATTAAAGCAGAGCCCCACCTGCCCTGAATGACCAGTCTCCACTGACCATACTATATTAAAGCAGAGCCCCACCTGCCCTGAATGACCAGTCTCCACTGACCATACTATATTAAAGCAGAGCCCCACCTGCCCTGAATGACCAGTCTCCACTGACCATACTATATTAAAGCAGAGCCCCACCTGCCCTGAATGACCAGTCTCCACTGACCATACTATATTAAAGCAGAGCCCCACCTGCCCTGAATGACCAGTCTCCACTGACCATACTATATTAAAGCAGAGCCCCACCTGCCCTGAATGACCAGTCTCCACTGACCATACTATATTAAAGCAGAGCCCCACCTGCCCCGCCTGCCCTGAATGACCAGTCTCCACTGACCATACTATATTAAAGCAGAGCCCCACCTGCCCTGAATGACCAGTCTCCACTGACCATACTATATTAAAGCAGAGCCCCACCTGCCCTGAATGACCAGTCTCCACTGACCATACTATATTAAAGCAGAGCCCCACCTGCCCTGAATGACCAGTCTCCACTGACCATACTATATTAAAGCAGAGCCCCACCTGCCCTGAATGACCAGTCTCCACTGACCATACTATATTAAAGCAGAGCCCCACCTGCCCTGAATGACCAGTCTCCACTGACCATACTATATTAAAGCAGAGCCCCACCTGCCCTGCCCTGAATGACCAGTCTCCACTGACCATACTATATTAAAGCAGAGCCCCACCTGCCCTGAATGACCAGTCTCCACTGACCATACTATATTAAAGCAGAGCCCCACCTGAATGACCAGTCTCCACTGACCATACTATATTAAAGCAGAGCCCCACCTGCCCTGAATGACCAGTCTCCACTGACCATACTATATTAAAGCAGAGCCCCACCTGCCCTGAATGACCAGTCTCCACTGACCATACTATATTAAAGCAGAGCCCCACCTGCCCTGAATGACCAGTCTCCACTGACCATACTATATTACAGAGCCCCACCTGCCCTGAATGACCAGTCTCCACTGACCATACTATATTAAAGCAGAGCCCCACCTGCCCTGAATGACCAGTCTCCACTGACCATACTATATTAAAGCAGAGCCCCACCTGCCCTGAATGACCAGTCTCCACTGACCATACTATATTAAAGCAGAGCCCCACCTGCCCCACCTGCCCTGAATGACCAGTCTCCACTGACCATACTATATTAAAGCAGAGCCCCACCTGCCCTGAATGACCAGTCTCCACTGACCATACTATATTAAAGCAGAGCCCCACCTGCCCTGAATGACCAGTCTCCACTGACCATACTATATTAAAGCAGAGCCCCACCTGCCCTGAATGACCAGTCTCCACTGACCATACTATATTAAAGCAGAGCCCCACCTGCCCTGAATGACCAGTCTCCACTGACCATACTATATTAAAGCAGAGCCCCCCTGTCCCCTGCCCTGAATGACCAGTCTCCACTGACCATACTATATTAAAGCAGAGCCCCACCTGCCCTGAATGACCAGTCTCCACTGACCATACTATATTAAAGCAGAGCCCCACCTGCCCTGAATGACCAGTCTCCACTGACCATACTATATTAAAGCAGAGCCCCACCTGCCCTGAATGACCAGTCTCCACTGACCATACTATATTAAAGCAGAGCCCCACCTGCCCTGAATGACCAGTCTCCACTGACCATACTATATTAAAGCAGAGCCCCACCTGCCCTGAATGACCAGTCTCCACTGACCATACTATATTAAAGCAGAGCCCCACCTGCCCTGAATGACCAGTCTCCACTGACCATACTATATTAAAGCAGAGCCCCACCTGCCCTGAATGACCAGTCTCCACTGACCATACTATATTAAAGCAGAGCCCCACCTGCCCTGAATGACCAGTCTCCACTGACCATACTATATTAAAGCAGAGCCCCACCTGCCCTGAATGACCAGTCTCCACTGACCATACTATATTAAAGCAGAGCCCCACCTGCCCTGAATGACCAGTCTCCACTGACCATACTATATTAAAGCAGAGCCCCACCTGCCCTGAATGACCAGTCTCCACTGACCATACTATATTAAAGCAGAGCCCCACCTGCCCTGAATGACCAGTCTCCACTGACCATACTATATTAAAGCAGAGCCCCACCTGCCCTGAATGACCAGTCTCCACTGACCATACTATATTAAAGCAGAGCCCCACCTGCCCTGAATGACCAGTCTCCACTGACCATACTATATTAAAGCAGCCCCAGCCCCACCTGCCCTGAATGACCAGTCTCCACTGACCATACTATATTAAAGCAGAGCCCCACCTGCCCTGAATGACCAGTCTCCACTGACCATACTATATTAAAGCAGAGCCCCAGCCCCACCTGCCCTGAATGACCAGTCTCCACTGACCATACTATATTAAAGCAGAGCCCCACCTGCCCTGAATGACCAGTCTCCACTGACCATACTATATTAAAGCAGAGCCCCACCTGCCCTGAATGACCAGTCTCCACTGACCATACTATATTAAAGCAGAGCCCCACCTGCCCTGAATGACCAGTCTCCACTGACCATACTATATTAAAGCAGAGCCCCACCTGCCCCACCTGCCCTGAATGACCAGTCTCCACTGACCATACTATATTAAAGCAGAGCCCCACCTGCCCTGAATGACCAGTCTCCACTGACCATACTATATTAAAGCAGAGCCCCACCTGCCCTGAATGACCAGTCTCCACTGACCATACTATATTAAAGCAGAGCCCCACCTGCCCTGAATGACCAGTCTCCACTGACCATACTATATTAAAGCAGAGCCCCACCTGCCCTGAATGACCAGTCTCCACTGACCATACTATATTAAAGCAGAGCCCCACCTGCCCTGAATGACCAGTCTCCACTGACCATACTATATTAAAGCAGAGCCCCACCTGCCCTGAATGACCAGTCTCCACTGACCATACTATATTAAAGCAGAGCCCCACCTGCCCTGAATGACCAGTCTCCACTGACCATACCTGAATGACCAGTCTCCACTGACCATACTATATTAAAGCAGAGCCCCACCTGCCCTGAATGACCAGTCTCCACTGACCATACTATATTAAAGCAGAGCCCCACCTGCCCTGAATGACCAGTCTCCACTGACCGTACTATATTAAAGCAGAGCCCCACCTGCCCTGAATGACCAGTCTCCACTGACCATACTATATTAAAGCAGAGCCCCACCTGCCCTGAATGACCAGTCTCCACTGACCATACTATATTAAAGCAGAGCCCCACCTGCCTGCCCTGAATGACCAGTCTCCACTGACCATACTATATTAAAGCAGAGCCCCACCTGCCCTGAATGACCAGTCTCCACTGACCATACTATATTAAAGCAGAGCCCCACCTGCCCTGAATGACCAGTCTCCACTGACCATACTATATTAAAGCAGAGCCCCACCTGCCCTGAATGACCAGTCTCCACTGACCATACTATATTAAAGCAGAGCCCCACCTGCCCTGCCCTGAATGACCAGTCTCCATTGCCCCACCTGCCCTGAATGACCAGTCTCCACTGACCATACTATATTAAAGCAGAGCCCCACCTGCCCTGAATGACCAGTCTCCACTGACCATACTATATTAAAGCAGAGCCCCACCTGCCCTGAATGACCAGTCTCCACTGACCATACTATATTAAAGCAGAGCCCCACCTGCCCTGAATGACCAGTCTCCACTGACCATACTATATTAAAGCAGAGCCCCACCTGCCCCACCTGCCCTGAATGACCAGTCTCCACTGACCATACTATATTAAAGCAGAGCCCCACCTGCCCCACCTGCCCTGAATGACCAGTCTCCACTGACCATACTATATTAAAGCAGAGCCCCACCTGCCCTGAATGACCAGTCTCCACTGACCATACTATATTAAAGCAGAGCCCCACCTGCCCTGAATGACCAGTCTCCACTGACCATACTATATTAAAGCAGAGCCCCACCTGCCCTGAATGACCAGTCTCCACTGACCATACTATATTAAAGCAGAGCCCCACCTGCCCTGAATGACCAGTCTCCACTGACCATACTATATTAAAGCAGAGCCCCACCTGCCCTGAATGACCAGTCTCCACTGACCATACTATATTAAAGCAGAGCCCCACCTGCCCTGAATGACCAGTCTCCACTGACCATACTATATTAAAGCAGAGCCCCACCTGCCCCACCTGCCCTGAATGACCAGTCTCCACTGACCATACTATATTAAAGCAGAGCCCCACCTGCCCTGAATGACCAGTCTCCACTGACCATACTATATTAAAGCAGAGCCCCACCTGCCCTGAATGACCAGTCTCCACTGACCATACTATATTAAAGCAGAGCCCCACCTGCCCTGAATGACCAGTCTCCACTGACCATACTATATTAAAGCAGAGCCCCACCTGCCCTGAATGACCAGTCTCCACTGACCATACTATATTAAAGCAGAGCCCCACCTGCCCTGAATGACCAGTCTCCACTGACCATACTATATTAAAGCAGAGCCCCACCTGCCCTGAATGACCAGTCTCCACTGACCATACTATATTAAAGCAGAGCCCCACCTGCCCTGAATGACCAGTCTCCACTGACCATACTATATTAAAGCAGAGCCCCACCTGCCCTGAATGACCAGTCTCCACTGACCATACTATATTAAAGCAGAGCCCCACCTGCCCTGAATGACCAGTCTCCACTGACCATACTATATTAAAGCAGAGCCCCACCTGCCCTGAATGACCAGTCTCCACTGACCATACTATATTAAAGCAGAGCCCCACCTGCAGTCTCCCTGAATGACCAGTCTCCACTGACCATACTATATTAAAGCAGAGCCCCACCTGCCCTGAATGACCAGTCTCCACTGACCATACTATATTAAAGCAGAGCCCCACCTGCCCTGAATGACCAGTCTCCACTGACCATACTATATTAAAGCAGAGCCCCACCTGCCCTGAATGACCAGTCTCCACTGACCATACTATATTAAAGCAGAGCCCCACCTGCCCTGAATGACCAGTCTCCACTGACCATACTATATTAAAGCAGAGCCCCACCTGCCCTGAATGACCAGTCTCCACTGACCATACTATATTAAAGCAGAGCCCCACCTGCCCTGAATGACCAGTCTCCACTGACCATACTATATTAAAGCAGAGCCCCACCTGCCCTGAATGACCAGTCTCCACTGACCATACTATATTAAAGCAGAGCCCCACCTGCCCTGAATGACCAGTCTCCACTGACCATACTATATTAAAGCAGAGCCCCACCTGCCCTGAATGACCAGTCTCCACTGACCATACTATATTAAAGCAGAGCCCCCCACCTGCCCCACCTGCCCTGAATGACCAGTCTCCACTGACCATACTATATTAAAGCAGAGCCCCACCTGCCCTGAATGACCAGTCTCCACTGACCATACTATATTAAAGCAGAGCCCCACCTGCCCTGAATGACCAGTCTCCACTGACCATACTATATTAAAGCAGAGCCCCACCTGCCCTGAATGACCAGTCTCCACTGACCATACTATATTAAAGCAGAGCCCCACCTGCCCCACCTGCCCTGAATGACCAGTCTCCACTGACCATACTATATTAAAGCAGAGCCCCACCTGCCCTGAATGACCAGTCTCCACTGACCATACTATATTAAAGCAGAGCCCCACCTGCCCCACCTGCCCTGAATGACCAGTCTCCACTGACCATACTATATTAAAGCAGAGCCCCACCTGCCCTGAATGACCAGTCTCCACTGACCATACTATATTAAAGCAGAGCCCCACCTGCCCTGAATGACCAGTCTCCACTGACCATACTATATTAAAGCAGAGCCCCACCTGCCCTGAATGACCAGTCTCCACTGACCATACTATATTAAAGCAGAGCCCCACCTGCCCTGAATGACCAGTCTCCACTGACCATACTATATTAAAGCAGAGCCCCACCTGCCCTGAATGACCAGTCTCCACTGACCATACTATATTAAAGCAGAGCCCCACCTGCCCTGAATGACCAGTCTCCACTGACCATACTATATTAAAGCAGAGCCCCACCTGCCCTGAATGACCAGTCTCCACTGACCATACTATATTAAAGCAGAGCCCCACCTGCCCTGAATGACCAGTCTCCACTGACCATACTATATTAAAGCAGAGCCCCACCTGCCCTGAATGACCAGTCTCCACTGACCATACTATATTAAAGCAGAGCCCCACCTGCCCTGAATGACCAGTCTCCACTGACCATACTATATTAAAGCAGAGCCCCACCTGCCCCACCTGCCCTGAATGACCAGTCTCCACTGACCATACTATATTAAAGCAGAGCCCCACCTGCCCTGAATGACCAGTCTCCACTGACCATACTATATTAAAGCAGAGCCCCACCTGCCCTGAATGACCAGTCTCCACTGACCATACTATATTAAAGCAGAGCCCCACCTGCCCCACCTGCCCTGAATGACCAGTCTCCACTGACCATACTATATTAAAGCAGAGCCCCACCTGCCCTGAATGACCAGTCTCCACTGACCATACTATATTAAAGCAGAGCCCCACCTGCCCTGAATGACCAGTCTCCACTGACCATACTATATTAAAGCAGAGCCCCACCTGCCCTGAATGACCAGTCTCCACTGACCATACTATATTAAAGCAGAGCCCCACCTGCCCTGAATGACCAGTCTCCACTGACCATACTATATTAAAGCAGAGCCCCACCTGCCCTGAATGACCAGTCTCCACTGACCATACTATATTAAAGCAGAGCCCCACCTGCCCTGAATGACCAGTCTCCACTGACCATACTATATTAAAGCAGAGCCCCACCTGCCCCACCTGCCCTGAATGACCAGTCTCCACTGACCATACTATATTAAAGCAGAGCCCCACCTGCCCTGAATGACCAGTCTCCACTGACCATACTATATTAAAGCAGAGCCCCACCTGCCCTGAATGACCAGTCTCCACTGACCATACTATATTAAAGCAGAGCCCCACCTGCCCTGAATGACCAGTCTCCACTGACCATACTATATTAAAGCAGAGCCCCACCTGCCCTGAATGACCAGTCTCCACTGACCATACTATATTAAAGCAGAGCCCCACCTGCCCTGAATGACCAGTCTCCACTGACCATACTATATTAAAGCAGAGCCCCACCTGCCCTGAATGACCAGTCTCCACTGACCATACTATATTAAAGCAGAGCCCCACCTGCCCTGAATGACCAGTCTCCACTGACCATACTATATTAAAGCAGAGCCCCACCTGCCCTGAATGACCAGTCTCCACTGACCATACTATATTAAAGCAGAGCCCCCACCTGCCCTGAATGACCAGTCTCCACTGACCATACTATATTAAAGCAGAGCCCCACCTGCCCTGAATGACCAGTCTCCACTGACCATACTATATTAAAGCAGAGCCCCACCTGCCCCACCTGCCCTGAATGACCAGTCTCCACTGACCATACTATATTAAAGCAGAGCCCCACCTGCCCTGAATGACCAGTCTCCACTGACCATACTATATTAAAGCAGAGCCCCACCTGCCCTGAATGACCAGTCTCCACTGACCATACTATATTAAAGCAGAGCCCCACCTGCCCTGAATGACCAGTCTCCACTGACCATACTATATTAAAGCAGAGCCCCACCCCCACCTGCCCTGAATGACCAGTCTCCACTGACCATACTATATTAAAGCAGAGCCCCACCTGCCCTGAATGACCAGTCTCCACTGACCATACTATATTAAAGCAGAGCCCCACCTGCCCCACCTGCCCTGAATGACCAGTCTCCACTGACCATACTATATTAAAGCAGAGCCCCACCTGCCCTGAATGACCAGTCTCCACTGACCATACTATATTAAAGCAGAGCCCCACCTGCCCTGAATGACCAGTCTCCACTGACCATACTATATTAAAGCAGAGCCCCACCTGCCCTGAATGACCAGTCTCCACTGACCATACTATATTAAAGCAGAGCCCCACCTGCCCTGAATGACCAGTCTCCACTGACCATACTATATTAAAGCAGAGCCCCACCTGCCCTGAATGACCAGTCTCCACTGACCATACTATATTAAAGCAGAGCCCCACCTGCCCTGAATGACCAGTCTCCACTGACCATACTATATTAAAGCAGAGCCCCACCTGCCCTGAATGACCAGTCTCCACTGACCATACTATATTAAAGCAGAGCCCCACCTGCCCTGAATGACCAGTCTCCACTGACCATACTATATTAAAGCAGAGCCCCACCTGCCCTGAATGACCAGTCTCCACTGACCATACTATATTAAAGCAGAGCCCCACCTGCCCTGAATGACCAGTCTCCACTGACCATACTATATTAAAGCAGAGCCCCACCTGCCCTGAATGACCAGTCTCCACTGACCATACTATATTAAAGCAGAGCCCCACCTGCCCTGAATGACCAGTCTCCACTGACCATACTATATTAAAGCAGAGCCCCACCTGCCCTGAATGACCAGTCTCCACTGACCATACTATATTAAAGCAGAGCCCCACCTGCCCCCTGCCCTGAATGACCAGTCTCCACTGACCATACTATATTAAAGCAGAGCCCCACCTGCCCTGAATGACCAGTCTCCACTGACCATACTATATTAAAGCAGAGCCCCACCTGCCCTGAATGACCAGTCTCCACTGACCATACTATATTAAAGCAGAGCCCCACCTGCCCTGAATGACCAGTCTCCACTGACCATACTATATTAAAGCAGAGCCCCACCTGCCCCACTGCCCCCCTGAATGACCAGTCTCCACTGACCATACTATATTAAAGCAGAGCCCCACCTGCCCTGAATGACCAGTCTCCACTGACCATACTATATTAAAGCAGAGCCCCACCTGCCCTGAATGACCAGTCTCCACTGACCATACTATATTAAAGCAGAGCCCCACCTGCCCTGAATGACCAGTCTCCACTGACCATACTATATTAAAGCAGAGCCCCACCTGCCCTGAATGACCAGTCTCCACTGACCATACTATATTAAAGCAGAGCCCCACCTGCCCTGAATGACCAGTCTCCACTGACCATACTATATTAAAGCAGAGCCCCACCTGCCCTGAATGACCAGTCTCCACTGACCATACTATATTAAAGCAGAGCCCCACCTGCCCTGAATGACCAGTCTCCACTGACCATACTATATTAAAGCAGAGCCCCACCTGCCCTGAATGACCAGTCTCCACTGACCATACTATATTAAAGCAGAGCCCCCACCTGCCCTGAATGACCAGTCTCCACTGACCATACTATATTAAAGCAGAGCCCCACCTGCCCTGAATGACCAGTCTCCACTGACCATACTATATTAAAGCAGAGCCCCACCTGCCCTGAATGACCAGTCTCCACTGACCATACTATATTAAAGCAGAGCCCCACCTGCCCTGAATGACCAGTCTCCACTGACCATACTATATTAAAGCAGAGCCCCACCTGCCCTGAATGACCAGTCTCCACTGACCATACTATATTAAAGCAGAGCCCCACCTGCCCTGAATGACCAGTCTCCACTGACCATACTATATTAAAGCAGAGCCCCACCTGCCCTGAATGACCAGTCTCCACTGACCATACTATATTAAAGCAGAGCCCCACCTGCCCTGAATGACCAGTCTCCACTGACCATACTATATTAAAGCAGAGCCCCACCTGCCCTGAATGACCAGTCTCCACTGACCATACTATATTAAAGCAGAGCCCCACCTGCCCCACCTGCCCTGAATGACCAGTCTCCACTGACCATACTATATTAAAGCAGAGCCCCACCTGCCCTGAATGACCAGTCTCCACTGACCATACTATATTAAAGCAGAGCCCCACCTGCCCTGAATGACCAGTCTCCACTGACCATACTATATTAAAGCAGAGCCCCACCTGCCCTGAATGACCAGTCTCCACTGACCATACTATATTAAAGCAGAGCCCCACCTGCCCTGAATGACCAGTCTCCACTGACCATACTATATTAAAGCAGAGCCCCACCTGCCCTGAATGACCAGTCTCCACTGACCATACTATATTAAAGCAGAGCCCCACCTGCCCTGAATGACCAGTCTCCACTGACCATACTATATTAAAGCAGAGCCCCACCTGCCCTGAATGACCAGTCTCCACTGACCATACTAGAGCCCCATTAAAGTCTCCAGAGCCCCACCTGCCCCACCTGCCCTGAATGACCAGTCTCCACTGACCATACTATATTAAAGCAGAGCCCCACCTGCCCTGAATGACCAGTCTCCACTGACCATACTATATTAAAGCAGAGCCCCACCTGCCCTGAATGACCAGTCTCCACTGACCATACTATATTAAAGCAGAGCCCCACCTGCCCTGAATGACCAGTCTCCACTGACCATACTATATTAAAGCAGAGCCCCACCTGCCCTGAATGACCAGTCTCCACTGACCATACTATATTAAAGCAGAGCCCCACCTGCCCTGAATGACCAGTCTCCACTGACCGTACTATATTAAAGCAGAGCCCCACCTGCCCTGAATGACCAGTCTCCACTGACCGTACTATATTAAAGCAGAGCCCAACTTGCCCTGAATGACCAGTCTCCACTGACCATACTATATTAAAGCAGAGCCCCACCTGCCCTGAATGACCAGTCTCCACTGACCATACTATATTAAAGCAGAGCCCCACCTGCCCTGAATGACCAGTCTCCACTGACCATACTATATTAAAGCAGAGCCCCACCTGTCCCACTGCCCTGAATGACCAGTCTCCACTGACCATACTATATTAAAGCAGAGCCCCACCTGCCCTGAATGACCAGTCTCCACTGACCATACTATATTAAAGCAGAGCCCCACCTGCCCTGAATGACCAGTCTCCACTGACCATACTATATTAAAGCAGAGCCCCACCTGCCCTGAATGACCAGTCTCCACTGACCATACTATATTAAAGCAGAGCCCCACCTGCCCTGAATGACCAGTCTCCACTGACCATACTATATTAAAGCAGAGCCCCACCTGCCCTGAATGACCAGTCTCCACTGACCATACTATATTAAAGCAGAGCCCCACCTGCCCTGAATGACCAGTCTCCACTGACCATACTATATTAAAGCAGAGCCCCACCTGCCCTGAATGACCAGTCTCCACTGACCATACTATATTAAAGCAGAGCCCCACCTGCCCTGAATGACCAGTCTCCACTGACCATACTATATTAAAGCAGAGCCCCACCTGCCCTGAATGACCAGTCTCCACTGACCATACTATATTAAAGCAGAGCCCCACCTGCCCTGAATGACCAGTCTCCACTGACCATACTATATTAAAGCAGAGCCCCACCTGCCCTGAATGACCAGTCTCCACTGACCATACTATATTAAAGCAGAGACCCCCACCTGCCCTGAATGACCAGTCTCCACTGACCATACTATATTAAAGCAGAGCCCCACCTGCCCTGAATGACCAGTCTCCACTGACCATACTATATTAAAGCAGAGCCCCACCTGCCCTGAATGACCAGTCTCCACTGACCATACTATATTAAAGCAGAGCCCCACCTGCCCTGAATGACCAGTCTCCACTGACCATACTATATTAAAGCAAAGCCCAGAGTCTCCCCCACCTGCCCCACCTGCCCTGAATGACCAGTCTCCACTGACCATACTATATTAAAGCAGAGCCCCACCTGCCCTGAATGACCAGTCTCCACTGACCATACTATATTAAAGCAGAGCCCCACCTGCCCTGAATGACCAGTCTCCACTGACCATACTATATTAAAGCAGAGCCCCACCTGCCCTGCCCTGAATGACCAGTCTCCACTGACCATACTATATTAAAGCAGAGCCCCACCTGCCCTGAATGACCAGTCTCCACTGACCATACTATATTAAAGCAGAGCCCCACCTGCCCTGAATGACCAGTCTCCACTGACCATACTATATTAAAGCAGAGCCCCACCTGCCCTGAATGACCAGTCTCCACTGACCATACTATATTAAAGCAGAGCCCCACCTGCCCTGAATGACCAGTCTCCACTGACCATACTATATTAAAGCAGAGCCCCACCTGCCCTGAATGACCAGTCTCCACTGACCATACTATATTAAAGCAGAGCCCCACCTGCCCTGAATGACCAGTCTCCACTGACCATACTATATTAAAGCAGAGCCCCACCTGCCCTGAATGACCAGTCTCCACTGACCATACTATATTAAAGCAGAGCCCCACCTGCCCTGAATGACCAGTCTCCACTGACCATACTATATTAAAGCAGAGCCCCACCTGCCCTGAATGACCAGTCTCCACTGACCATACTATATTAAAGCAGAGCCCCACCTGCCCTGAATGACCAGTCTCCACTGACCATACTATATTAAAGCAGAGCCCCACCTGCCCCCTGCCCTGAATGACCAGTCTCCACTGACCATACTATATTAAAGCAGAGCCCCACCTGCCCTGAATGACCAGTCTCCACTGACCATACTATATTAAAGCAGAGCCCCACCTGCCCCACCTGCCCTGAATGACCAGTCTCCACTGACCATACTATATTAAAGCAGAGCCCCACCTGCCCTGAATGACCAGTCTCCACTGACCATACTATATTAAAAAGCCCTGAATGAGTCCCCACCTGCCCCACCTGCCCTGAATGACCAGTCTCCACTGACCATACTATATTAAAGCAGAGCCCCACCTGCCCTGAATGACCAGTCTCCACTGACCATACTATATTAAAGCAGAGCCCCACCTGCCCTGAATGACCAGTCTCCACTGACCATACTATATTAAAGCAGAGCCCCACCTGCCCTGAATGACCAGTCTCCACTGACCATACTATATTAAAGCAGAGCCCCACCTGCCCTGAATGACCAGTCTCCACTGACCATACTATATTAAAGCAGAGCCCCACCTGCCCTGAATGACCAGTCTCCACTGACCATACTATATTAAAGCAGAGCCCCACCTGCCCTGAATGACCAGTCTCCACTGACCATACTATATTAAAGCAGAGCCCCACCTGCCCTGAATGACCAGTCTCCACTGACCATACTATATTAAAGCAGAGCCCCACCTGCCCTGAATGACCAGTCTCCACTGACCATACTATATTAAAGCAGCCCCAGCCCCACCTGCCCTGAATGACCAGTCTCCACTGACCATACTATATTAAAGCAGAGCCCCACCTGCCCTGAATGACCAGTCTCCACTGACCATACTATATTAAAGCAGAGACCAGTCTCCACCCATACCTAAAGCAGAGCCCCACCTGCCCTGAATGACCAGTCTCCACTGACCATACTATATTAAAGCAGAGCCCCACCTGCCCTGAATGACCAGTCTCCACTGACCCTGAATGACCAGTCTCCACTGACCATACTATATTAAAGCAGAGCCCCACCCCCACCTGCCCTGAATGACCAGTCTCCACTGACCATACTATATTAAAGCAGAGCCCCACCTGCCCTGAATGACCAGTCTCCACTGACCATACTATATTAAAGCAGAGCCCCACCTGCCCTGAATGACCAGTCTCCACTGACCATACTATATTAAAGCAGAGCCCCACCTGCCCTGAATGACCAGTCTCCACTGACCATACTATATTAAAGCAGAGCCCCAACTGCCCTGAATGACCAGTCTCCACTGACCATACTATATTAAAGCAGAGCCCCACCTGCCCTGAATGACCAGTCTCCACTGACCATACTATATTAAAGCAGAGCCCCACCTGCCCCACCTGCCCTGAATGACCAGTCTCCACTGACCATACTATATTAAAGCAGAGCCCCACCTGCCCTGAATGACCAGTCTCCACTGACCATACTATATTAAAGCAGAGCCCCACCTGCCCTGAATGACCAGTCTCCACTGACCATACTATATTAAAGCAGAGCCCCACCTGCCCTGAATGACCAGTCTCCACTGACCATACTATATTAAAGCAGAGCCCCACCTGCCCTGAATGACCAGTCTCCACTGACCATACTATATTAAAGCAGAGCCCCACCTGTCCCCTGAATGACCAGTCTCCACTGACCATACTATATTAAAGCAGAGCCCCACCTGCCCTGAATGACCAGTCTCCACTGACCATACTATATTAAAGCAGAGCCCCACCTGCCCTGAATGACCAGTCTCCACTGACCATACTATATTAAAGCAGAGCCCCACCTGCCCTGAATGACCAGTCTCCACTGACCATACTATATTAAAGCAGAGCCCCACCTGCCCTGAATGACCAGTCTCCACTGACCATACTATATTAAAGCAGAGCCCCACCTGCCCTGAATGACCAGTCTCCACTGACCATACTATATTAAAGCAGAGCCCCACCTGCCCTGAATGACCAGTCTCCACTGACCATACTATATTAAAGCAGAGCCCCACCTGCCCTGAATGACCAGTCTCCACTGACCATACTATATTAAAGCAGAGCCCCACCTGCCCTGAATGACCAGTCTCCACTGACCATACTATATTAAAGCAGAGCCCCACCTGCCCTGAATGACCAGTCTCCACTGACCATACTATATTAAAGCAGAGCCCCACCTGCCCTGAATGACCAGTCTCCACTGACCATACTATATTAAAGCAGAGCCCCACCTGCCCCCAGTCTCCCCTGAATGACCAGTCTCCACTGACCATACTATATTAAAGCAGAGCCCCACCTGCCCTGAATGACCAGTCTCCACTGACCATACTATATTAAAGCAGAGCCCCACCTGCCCTGAATGACCAGTCTCCACTGACCATACTATATTAAAGCAGAGCCCCACCTGCCCTGAATGACCAGTCTCCACTGACCATACTATATTAAAGCAGAGCCCCACCTGCCTGCCCTGAATGACCAGTCTCCACTGACCATACTATATTAAAGCAGAGCCCCACCTGCCCTGAATGACCAGTCTCCACTGACCATACTATATTAAAGCAGAGCCCCACCTGCCCTGAATGACCAGTCTCCACTGACCATACTATATTAAAGCAGAGCCCCACCTGCCCTGAATGACCAGTCTCCACTGACCATACTATATTAAAGCAGAGCCCCACCTGCCCTGAATGACCAGTCTCCACTGACCATACTATATTAAAGCAGAGCCCCACCTGCCCTGAATGACCAGTCTCCACTGACCATACTATATTAAAGCAGAGCCCCACCTGCCCTGAATGACCAGTCTCCACTGACCATACTATATTAAAGCAGAGCCCCACCTGCCCTGAATGACCAGTCTCCACTGACCATACTATATTAAAGCAGAGCCCCACCTGCCCTGAATGACCAGTCTCCACTGACCATACTATATTAAAGCAGAGCCCCACCTGCCCTGAATGACCAGTCTCCACTGACCATACTATATTAAAGCAGAGCCCCACCTGCCCTGAATGACCAGTCTCCACTGACCATACTATATTAAAGCAGAGCCCCACCTGCCCTGAATGACCAGTCTCCACTGACCATACTATATTAAAGCAGAGCCCCAGAATGACCAGTCTCCACTGACCATACTATATTAAAGCCCCACCTGCCCTGAATGACCAGTCTCCACTGACCATACTATATTAAAGCAGAGCCCCACCTGCCCTGAATGACCAGTCTCCACTGACCATACTATATTAAAGCAGAGCCCCACCTGCCCTGAATGACCAGTCTCCACTGACCATACTATATTAAAGCAGAGCCCCACCTGCCCTGAATGACCAGTCTCCACTGACCATACTATATTAAAGCAGAGCCCCACCTGCCCTGAATGACCAGTCTCCACTGACCATACTATATTAAAGCAGAGCCCCACCTGCCCTGAATGACCAGTCTCCACTGACCATACTATATTAAAGCAGAGCCCCACCTGCCCTGAATGACCAGTCTCCACTGACCATACTATATTAAAGCAGAGCCCCACCTGCCCTGAATGACCAGTCTCCACTGACCATACTATATTAAAGCAGAGCCCCACCTGCCCTGAATGACCAGTCTCCACTGACCATACTATATTAAAGCAGAGCCCCACCTGCCCTGAATGACCAGTCTCCACTGACCATACTATATTAAAGCAGAGCCCCACCTGCCCTGAATGACCAGTCTCCACTGACCATACTATATTAAAGCAGAGCCCCACCTGCCCTGAATGACCAGTCTCCACTGACCATGCTATATTAAAGCAGAGCCCCACCTGTCCCACTGCCCTGAATGACCAGTCTCCACTGACCGTACTATATTAAAGCAGAGCCCCACCTGCCCTGAATGACCAGTCTCCACTGACCATACTATATTAAAGCAGAGCCCCACCTGCCCTGAATGACCAGTCTCCACTGACCATACTATATTAAAGCAGAGCCCCACCTGCCCCCAGTCTCCACTGTCCTGAATGACCAGTCTCCACTGACCATACTATATTAAAGCAGAGCTGCCCCACCTGCCCTGAATGACCAGTCTCCACTGACCATACTATATTAAAGCAGAGCCCCACCTGCCCTGAATGACCAGTCTCCACTGACCATACTATATTAAAGCAGAGCCCCACCTGCCCTGAATGACCAGTCTCCACTGACCATACTATATTAAAGCAGAGCCCCACCTGCCCTGAATGACCAGTCTCCACTGACCATACTATATTAAAGCAGAGCCCCACCTGCCCTGAATGACCAGTCTCCACTGACCATACTATATTAAAGCAGAGCCCCACCTGCCCTGAATGACCAGTCTCCACTGACCATACTATATTAAAGCAGAGCCCCACCTGCCCTGAATGACCAGTCTCCACTGACCATACTATATTAAAGCAGAGCCCCACCTGCCCTGAATGACCAGTCTCCACTGACCATACTATATTAAAGCAGAGCCCCACCTGCCCTGAATGACCAGTCTCCACTGACCATACTATATTAAAGCAGAGCCCCACCTGCCCTGAATGACCAGTCTCCACTGACCATACTATATTAAAGCAGAGCCCCACCTGCCCTGAATGACCAGTCTCCACTGACCATACTATATTAAAGCAGAGCCCCACCTGCCCTGAATGACCAGTCTCCACTGACCATACTATATTAAAGCAGAGCCCCACCTGCCCTGAATGACCAGTCTCCACTGACCATACTATATTAAAGCAGAGCCCCACCTGCCCTGAATGACCAGTCTCCACTGACCATACTATATTAAAGCAGAGCCCCACCTGCCCTGAATGACCAGTCTCCACTGACCATACTATATTAAAGCAGAGCCCCACCTGCCCTGAATGACCAGTCTCCACTGACCATACTATATTAAAGCAGAGCCCCACCTGCCCTGAATGACCAGTCTCCACTGACCATACTATATTAAAGCAGAGCCCCACCTGCCCTGAATGACCAGTCTCCACTGACCATACTATATTAAAGCAGAGCCCCACCTGCCCTGAATGACCAGTCTCCACTGACCATACTATATTAAAGCAGAGCCCCACCTGCCCTGAATGACCAGTCTCCACTGACCATACTATATTAAAGCAGAGCCCCACCTGCCCTGAATGACCAGTCTCCACTGACCATACTATATTAAAGCAGAGCCCCACCTGCCCTGAATGACCAGTCTCCACTGACCATACTATATTAAAGCAGAGCCCCACCTGCCCTGAATGACCAGTCTCCACTGACCATACTATATTAAAGCAGAGCCCCACCTGCCCTGAATGACCAGTCTCCACTGACCATACTATATTAAAGCAGAGCCCCACCTGCCCTGAATGACCAGTCTCCACTGACCATACTATATTAAAGCAGAGCCCCACCTGCCCTGAATGACCAGTCTCCACTGACCATACTATATTAAAGCAGAGCCCCACCTGCCCTGAATGACCAGTCTCCACTGACCATACTATATTAAAGCAGAGCCCCACCTGCCCTGAATGACCAGTCTCCACTGACCATACTATATTAAAGCAGAGCCCCACCTGCCCTGAATGACCAGTCTCCACTGACCATACTATATTAAAGCAGAGCCCCACCTGCCCTGAATGACCAGTCTCCACTGACCATACTATATTAAAGCAGAGCCCCACCTGCCCTGAATGACCAGTCTCCACTGACCATACTATATTAAAGCAGAGCCCCACCTGCCCTGAATGACCAGTCTCCACTGACCATACTATATTAAAGCAGAGCCCCACCTGCCCTGAATGACCAGTCTCCACTGACCATACTATATTCCTGCCCTGAATGACCAGTCTCCACTGACCATACTATATTAAAGCAGAGCCCCACCTGCCCTGAATGACCAGTCTCCACTGACCATACTATATTAAAGCAGAGCCCCACCTGCCCTGAATGACCAGTCTCCACTGACCATACTATATTAAAGCAGAGCCCCACCTGCCCTGAATGACCAGTCTCCACTGACCATACTATATTAAAGCAGAGCCCCACCTGCCCTGAATGACCAGTCTCCACTGACCATACTATATTAAAGCAGAGCCCCACCTGCCCTGAATGACCAGTCTCCACTGACCATACTATATTAAAGCAGAGCCCCACCTGCCCCACCTGCCCTGAATGACCAGTCTCCACTGACCATACTATATTAAAGCAGAGCCCCACCTGCCCTGAATGACCAGTCTCCACTGACCATACTATATTAAAGCAGAGCCCACCTGCCCTGAATGACCAGTCTCCACTGACCATACTATATTAAAGCAGAGCCCCACCTGCCCTGACCAGTCTCCCTGCCCTGAATGACCAGTCTCCACTGACCATACTATATTAAAGCAGAGCCCCACCTGCCCTGCCCTGAATGACCAGTCTCCACTGACCATACTATATTAAAGCAGAGCCCCACCTGCCCTGAATGACCAGTCTCCACTGACCATACTATATTAAAGCAGAGCCCCACCTGCCCTGAATGACCAGTCTCCACTGACCATACTATATTAAAGCAGAGCCCCACCTGCCCTGAATGACCAGTCTCCACTGACCATACTATATTAAAGCAGAGCCCCACCTGCCCTGAATGACCAGTCTCCACTGACCATACTATATTAAAGCAGAGCCCCACCCTAAAGCAGAGCCCCACCTGCCCTGAATGACCAGTCTCCACTGACCATACTATATTAAAGCAGAGCCCCACCTGCCCTGAATGACCAGTCTCCACTGACCATACTATATTAAAGCAGAGCCCCACCTGCCCTGAATGACCAGTCTCCACTGACCATACTATATTAAAGCAGAGCCCCACCTGCCCTGAATGACCAGTCTCCACTGACCATACTATATTAAAGCAGAGCCCCACCTGCCCTGAATGACCAGTCTCCACTGACCATACTATATTAAAGCAGAGCCCCACCTGCCCTGAATGACCAGTCTCCACTGACCATACTATATTAAAGCAGAGCCCCACCTGCCCTGAATGACCAGTCTCCACTGACCATACTATATTAAAGCAGAGCCCCACCTGCCCTGAATGACCAGTCTCCACTGACCATACTATATTAAAGCAGAGCCCCACCTGCCCTGAATGACCAGTCTCCACTGACCATACTATATTAAAGCAGAGCCCCACCTGCCCTGAATGACCAGTCTCCACTGACCATACTATATTAAAGCAGAGCCCCACTGCCCCTGCCCTGAATGACCAGTCTCCACTGACCATACTATATTAAAGCAGAGCCCCACCTGCCCTGAATGACCAGTCTCCACTGACCATACTATATTAAAGCAGAGCCCCACCTGCCCTGAATGACCAGTCTCCACTGACCATACTATATTAAAGCAGAGCCCCACCTGCCCTGAATGACCAGTCTCCACTGACCATACTATATTAAAGCAGAGCCCCACCTGCCCTGAATGACCAGTCTCCACTGACCATACTATATTAAAGCAGAGCCCCACCTGCCCTGAATGACCAGTCTCCACTGACCATACTATATTAAAGCAGAGCCCCACCTGCCCTGAATGACCAGTCTCCACTGACCATACTATATTAAAGCAGAGCCCCACCTGCCCTGAATGACCAGTCTCCACTGACCATACTATATTAAAGCAGAGCCCCACCTTAAAGCAGAGCCCCCTGCCCTGAATGACCAGTCTCCACTGACCATACTATATTAAAGCAGAGCCCCACCTGCCCTGAATGACCAGTCTCCACTGACCATACTATATTAAAGCAGAGCCCCACCTGTCCTGAATGACCAGTCTCCACTGACCATACTATATTAAAGCAGAGCCCCACCTGCAGAGCCCCCCTGCCCTGAATGACCAGTCTCCACTGACCATACTATATTAAAGCAGAGCCCCACCTGCCCTGAATGACCAGTCTCCACTGACCATACTATATTAAAGCAGAGCCCCACCTGCCCTGAATGACCAGTCTCCACTGACCATACTATATTAAAGCAGAGCCCCACCTGCCCTGAATGACCAGTCTCCACTGACCATACTATATTAAAGCAGAGCCCCACCTGCCCTGAATGACCAGTCTCCACTGACCATACTATATTAAAAAGCAGAGCCCCACCTGCCCTGAATGACCAGTCTCCACTGACCATACTATATTAAAGCAGAGCCCCACCTGCCCTGAATGACCAGTCTCCACTGACCATACTATATTAAAGCAGAGCCCCACCTGCCCTGAATGACCAGTCTCCACTGACCATACTATATTAAAGCAGAGCCCCACCTGCCCTGAATGACCAGTCTCCACTGACCATACTATATTAAAGCAGAGCCCCACCTGCCCAGAGCCCCACCTGCAGAGCCCCACCTGCCCTGAATGACCAGTCTCCACTGACCATACTATATTAAAGCAGAGCCCCACCTGCCCTGAATGACCAGTCTCCACTGACCATACTATATTAAAGCAGAGCCCCACCTGCCCTGAATGACCAGTCTCCACTGACCATACTATATTAAAGCAGAGCCCCACCTGCCCTGAATGACCAGTCTCCACTGACCATACTATATTAAAGCAGAGCCCCACCTGCCCTGAATGACCAGTCTCCACTGACCATACTATATTAAAGCAGAGCCCCACCTGCCCTGAATGACCAGTCTCCACTGACCATACTATATTAAAGCAGAGCCCCACCTGCCCTGAATGACCAGTCTCCACTGACCATACTATATTAAAGCAGAGCCCCACCTGCCCTGAATGACCAGTCTCCACTGACCATACTATATTAAAGCAGAGCCCCACCTGCCCTGAATGACCAGTCTCCACTGACCATACTATATTAAAGCAGAGCCCCACCTGCCCTGAATGACCAGTCTCCACTGACCATACTATATTAAAGCAGAGCCCCACCTGCCCTGAATGACCAGTCTCCACTGACCATACTATATTAAAGCAGAGCCCCACCTGCCCTGAATGACCAGTCTCCACTGACCATACTATATTAAAGCAGAGCCCCACCTGCCCTGAATGACCAGTCTCCACTGACCATACTATATTAAAGCAGAGCCCCACCTGCCCTGAATGACCAGTCTCCACTGACCATACTATATTAAAGCAGAGCCCCACCTGCCCTGAATGACCAGTCTCCACTGACCATACTATATTAAAGCAGAGCCCCACCTGCCCTGAATGACCAGTCTCCACTGACCATACTATATTAAAGCAGAGCCCCACCTGCCCTGAATGACCAGTCTCCACTGACCATACTATATTAAAGCAGAGCCCCACCTGCCCTGAATGACCAGTCTCCACTGACCATACTATATTAAAGCAGAGCCCCACCTGCCCTGAATGACCAGTCTCCACTGACCATACTATATTAAAGCAGAGCCCCACCTGCCCTGAATGACCAGTCTCCACTGACCATACTATATTAAAGCAGAGCCCCACCTGCCCTGAATGAATGACCAGTCTCCACTGACCATACTATATTAAAGCAGAGCCCCATATTAAAGCAGAGCCCCACCTGCCCTGAATGACCAGTCTCCACTGACCATACTATATTAAAGCAGAGCCCCACCTGCCCTGAATGACCAGTCTCCACTGACCATACTATATTAAAGCAGAGCCCCACCTGCCCTGAATGACCAGTCTCCACTGACCATACTATATTAAAGCAGAGCCCCACCTGCCCTGAATGACCAGTCTCCACTGACCATACTATATTAAAGCAGAGCCCCACCTGCCCTGAATGACCAGTCTCCACTGACCATACTATATTAAAGCAGAGCCCCACCTGCCCTGAATGACCAGTCTCCACTGACCATACTATATTAAAGCAGAGCCCCACCTGCCCTGAATGACCAGTCTCCACTGACCATACTATATTAAAGCAGAGCCCCACCTGCCCTGAATGACCAGTCTCCACTGACCATACTATATTAAAGCAGAGCCCCACCTGCCCTGAATGACCAGTCTCCACTGACCATACTATATTAAAGCAGAGCCCCACCTGCCCTGGAATGACCAGTCTCCACTGACCATACTATATTAAAGCAGAGCCCCACCTGCCCTGAATGACCAGTCTCCACTGACCATACTATATTAAAGCAGAGCCCCACCTGCCCTGAATGACCAGTCTCCACTGACCATACTATATTAAAGCAGAGCCCCACCTGCCCTGAATGACCAGTCTCCACTGACCATACTATATTAAAGCAGAGCCCCACCTGCCCTGAATGACCAGTCTCCACTGACCATACTATATTAAAGCAGAGCCCCACCTGCCCTGAATGACCAGTCTCCACTGACCATACTATATTAAAGCAGAGCCCCACCTGCCCTGAATGACCAGTCTCCACTGACCATACTATATTAAAGCAGAGCCCCACCTGCCCTGAATGACCAGTCTCCACTGACCATACTATATTAAAGCAGAGCCCCACCTGCCCTGAATGACCAGTCTCCACTGACCATACTATATTAAAGCAGAGCCCCACCTGCCCTGAATGACCAGTCTCCACTGACCATACTATATTAAAGCAGAGCCCCACCTGCCCTGGAATGACCAGTCTCCACTGACCATACTATATTAAAGCAGAGCCCCACCTGCCTGAATGACCAGTCTCCACTGACCATACTATATTAAAGCAGAGCCCCACCTGCCCTGAATGACCAGTCTCCACTGACCATACTATATTAAAGCAGAGCCCCACCTGCCCTGAATGACCAGTCTCCACTGACCATACTATATTAAAGCAGAGCCCCACCTGCCCTGAATGACCAGTCTCCACTGACCATACTATATTAAAGCAGAGCCCCACCTGCCCTGGAATGACCAGTCTCCACTGACCATACTATATTAAAGCAGAGCCCCACCTGCCCTGAATGACCAGTCTCCACTGACCATACTATATTAAAGCAGAGCCCCAGTCTCCACTGACCATACTATATTAAAGCCCTGCCCTGAATGACCAGTCTCCACTGACCATACTATATTAAAGCAGAGCCCCACCTGCCCTGAATGACCAGTCTCCACTGACCATACTATATTAAAGCAGAGCCCCACCTGCCCTGAATGACCAGTCTCCACTGACCATACTATATTAAAGCAGAGCCCCACCTGCCCTGAATGACCAGTCTCCACTGACCATACTATATTAAAGCAGAGCCCCACCTGCCCTGAATGACCAGTCTCCACTGACCATACTATATTAAAGCAGAGCCCCACCTGCCCTGAATGACCAGTCTCCACTGACCATACTATATTAAAGCAGAGCCCCACCTGCCCTGAATGACCAGTCTCCACTGACCATGCTATATTAAAGCAGAGCCCCACCTGTCCCACTGCCCTGAATGACCAGTCTCCACTGACCGTACTATATTAAAGCAGAGCCCCACCTGCCCTGAATGACCAGTCTCCCTGACCATACTAATAAAGCAGACCAGAATGACCAGTCCACTGACCATACTATATTAAAGCAGAGCCCCACCTGCCCTGAATGACCAGTCTCCACTGACCATACTATATTAAAGCAGAGCCCCACCTGCCCTGAATGACCAGTCTCCACTGACCATACTATATTAAAGCAGAGCCCCACCTGCCCTGAATGACCAGTCTCCACTGACCATACTATATTAAAGCAGAGCCCCACCTGCCCTGAATGACCAGTCTCCACTGACCATACTATATTAAAGCAGAGCCCCACCTGCCCTGAATGACCAGTCTCCACTGACCATACTATATTAAAGCAGAGCCCCACCTGCCCTGAATGACCAGTCTCCACTGACCATACTATATTAAAGCAGAGCCCCACCTGCCCTGAATGACCAGTCTCCACTGACCATACTATATTAAAGCAGAGCCCCACCTGCCCCACCTGCCCTGAATGACCAGTCTCCACTGACCATACTATATTAAAGCAGAGCCCCACCTGCCCTGAATGACCAGTCTCCACTGACCATACTATATTAAAGCAGAGCCCCACCTGCCCTGAATGACCAGTCTCCACTGACCATACTATATTAAAGCAGAGCCCCACCTGCCCTGAATGACCAGTCTCCACTGACCATACTATATTAAAGCAGAGCCCCACCTGCCCTGAATGACCAGTCTCCACTGACCATACTATATTAAAGCAGAGCCCCACCTGCCCTGAATGACCAGTCTCCACTGACCATACTATATTAAAGCAGAGCCCCACCTGCCCTGAATGACCAGTCTCCACTGACCATACTATATTAAAGCAGAGCCCCACCTGCCCTGAATGACCAGTCTCCACTGACCATACTATATTAAAGCAGAGCCCCACCTGCCCTGAATGACCAGTCTCCACTGACCATACTATATTAAAGCAGAGCCCCACCTGCCCTGAATGACCAGTCTCCACTGACCATACTATATTAAAGCAGAGCCCCACCTGCCCTGAATGACCGTCTCCACTGACCATACTATATTAAAGCAGAGCCCCACCTGCCCTGAATGACCAGTCTCCACTGACCATACTATATTAAAGCAGAGCCCCACCTGCCCTGAATGACCAGTCTCCACTGACCATACTATATTAAAGCAGAGCCCCACCTGCCCTGAATGACCAGTCTCCACTGACCATACTATATTAAAGCAGAGCCCCACCTGCCCTGAATGACCAGTCTCCACTGACCATACTATATTAAAGCAGAGCCCCACCTGCCCCCCTGAATGACCAGTCTCCACTGACCATACTATATTAAAGCAGAGCCCCACCTGCCCTGAATGACCAGTCTCCACTGACCATACTATATTAAAGCAGAGCCCCACCTGCCCTGAATGACCAGTCTCCACTGACCATACTATATTAAAGCAGAGCCCCACCTGCCCTGAATGACCAGTCTCCACTGACCATACTATATTAAAGCAGAGCCCCACCTGCCCTGAATGACCAGTCTCCACTGACCATACTATATTAAAGCAGAGCCCCACCTGCCCTGAATGACCAGTCTCCACTGACCATACTATATTAAAGCAGAGCCCCACCTGCCCTGAATGACCAGTCTCCACTGACCATACTATATTAAAGCAGAGCCCCACCTGCCCTGAATGACCAGTCTCCACTGACCATACTATATTAAAGCAGAGCCCCACCTGCCCTGAATGACCAGTCTCCACTGACCATACTATATTAAAGCAGAGCCCCACCTGCCCTGAATGACCAGTCTCCACTGACCATACTATATTAAAGCAGAGCCCCACCTGCCCTGAATGACCAGTCTCCACTGACCATACTATATTAAAGCAGAGCCCCACCTGCCCTGAATGACCAGTCTCCACTGACCATACTATATTAAAGCAGAGCCCCACCTGCCCTGAATGACCAGTCTCCACTGACCATACTATATTAAAGCAGAGCCCCACCTGCCCTGAATGACCAGTCTCCACTGACCATACTATATTAAAGCAGAGCCCCACCTGCCCTGAATGACCAGTCTCCACTGACCATACTATATTAAAGCAGAGCCCCACCTGCCCTGAATGACCAGTCTCCACTGACCATACTATATTAAAGCAGAGCCCCACCTGCCCTGAATGACCAGTCTCCACTGACCATACTATATTAAAGCAGAGCCCCACCTGCCCTGAATGACCAGTCTCCACTGACCATACTATATTAAAGCAGAGCCCCACCTGCCCTGAATGACCAGTCTCCACTGACCATACTATATTAAAGCAGAGCCCCACCTGCCCTGAATGACCAGTCTCCACTGACCATACTATATTAAAGCAGAGCCCCACCTGCCCTGAATGACCAGTCTCCACTGACCATACTATATTAAAGCAGAGCCCCACCTGCCCTGAATGACCAGTCTCCACTGACCATACTATATTAAAGCAGAGCCCCACCTGCCCTGAATGACCAGTCTCCACTGACCATACTATATTAAAGCAGAGCCCCACCTGCCCCCCTGCCCTGCCCTGAATGACCAGTCTCCACTGACCATACTATATTAAAGCAGAGCCCCACCTGCCCTGAATGACCAGTCTCCACTGACCATACTATATTAAAGCAGAGCCCCACCTGCCCTGAATGACCAGTCTCCACTGACCATACTATATTAAAGCAGAGCCCCACCTGCCCTGAATGACCAGTCTCCACTGACCATACTATATTAAAGCAGAGCCCCACCTGCCCTGAATGACCAGTCTCCACTGACCATACTATATTAAAGCAGAGCCCCACCTGCCCTGAATGACCAGTCTCCACTGACCATACTATATTAAAGCAGAGCCCCACCTGCCCTGAATGACCAGTCTCCACTGACCATACTATATTAAAGCAGAGCCCCACCTGCCCTGAATGACCAGTCTCCACTGACCATACTATATTAAAGCAGAGCCCCACCTGCCCTGAATGACCAGTCTCCACTGACCATACTATATTAAAGCAGAGCCCCACCTGCCCTGAATGACCAGTCTCCACTGACCATACTATATTAAAGCAGAGCCCCACCTGCCCTGAATGACCAGTCTCCACTGACCATACTATATTAAAGCAGAGCCCCACCTGCCCTGAATGACCAGTCTCCACTGACCATACTATATTAAAGCAGAGCCCCACCTGCCCTGAATGACCAGTCTCCACTGACCATACTATATTAAAGCAGAGCCCCACCTGCCCTGAATGACCAGTCTCCACTGACCATACTATATTAAAGCAGAGCCCCACCTGCCCTGAATGACCAGTCTCCACTGACCCTATATTAAAGCAGAGCCCCATGACCAGTCTCCACTGACCATACTATATTAAAGCAGAGCCCCACCTGCCCCACCTGCCCTGAATGACCAGTCTCCACTGACCATACTATATTAAAGCAGAGCCCCACCTGCCCTGACTGACCAGTCTCCACTGACCATACTATATTAAAGCAGAGCCCCACCTGCCCTGAATGACCAGTCTCCACTGACCATACTATATTAAAGCAGAGCCCCACCTGCCCTGAATGACCAGTCTCCACTGACCATACTATATTAAAGCAGAGCCCCACCTGCCCTGAATGACCAGTCTCCACTGACCATACTATATTAAAGCAGAGCCCCACCTGTCCCACTGCCCTGAATGACCAGTCTCCACTGACCATACTATATTAAAGCAGAGCCCCACCTGCCCTGAATGACCAGTCTCCACTGACCATACTATATTAAAGCAGAGCCCCACCTGCCCTGAATGACCAGTCTCCACTGACCATACTATATTAAAGCAGAGCCCCACCTGCCCTGAATGACCAGTCTCCACTGACCATACTATATTAAAGCAGAGCCCCTGCCCCCCACCTGCCCTGAATGACCAGTCTCCACTGACCATACTATATTAAAGCAGAGCCCCACCTGCCCTGAATGACCAGTCTCCACTGACCATACTATATTAAAGCAGAGCCCCACCTGCCCTGAATGACCAGTCTCCACTGACCATACTATATTAAAGCAGAGCCCCACCTGCCCTGAATGACCAGTCTCCACTGACCATACTATATTAAAGCAGAGCCCCACCTGCCCTGAATGACCAGTCTCCACTGACCATACTATATTAAAGCAGAGCCCCACCTGCCCTGAATGACCAGTCTCCACTGACCATACTATATTAAAGCAGAGCCCCACCTGCCCTGAATGACCAGTCTCCACTGACCATACTATATTAAAGCAGAGCCCCACCTGCCCTGAATGACCAGTCTCCACTGACCATACTATATTAAAGCAGAGCCCCACCTGCCCTGAATGACCAGTCTCCACTGACCATACTATATTAAAGCAGAGCCCCACCTGCCCTGAATGACCAGTCTCCACTGACCATACTATATTAAAGCAGAGCCCCACCTGCCCTGAATGACCAGTCTCCACTGACCATACTATATTAAAGCAGAGCCCCACCTGCCCTGAATGACCAGTCTCCACTGACCATACTATATTAAAGCAGAGCCCCACCTGCCCTGAATGACCAGTCTCCACTGACCATACTATATTAAAGCAGAGCCCCACCTGCCCTGAATGACCAGTCTCCACTGACCATACTATATTAAAGCAGAGCCCCACCTGCCCTGAATGACCAGTCTCCACTGACCATACTATATTAAAGCAGAGCCCCACCTGCCCTGAATGACCAGTCTCCACTGACCATACTATATTAAAGCAGAGCCCCACCTGCCCTGAATGACCAGTCTCCACTGACCATACTATATTAAAGCAGAGCCCCACCTGCCCTGAATGACCAGTCTCCACTGACCATACTATATTAAAGCAGAGCCCCACCTGCCCTGAATGACCAGTCTCCACTGACCATACTATATTAAAGCAGAGCCCCACCTGCCCTGAATGACCAGTCTCCACTGACCATACTATATTAAAGCAGAGCCCCACCTGCCCTGAATGACCAGTCTCCACTGACCATACTATATTAAAGCAGAGCCCCACCTGCCCTGAATGACCAGTCTCCACTGACCATACTATATTAAAGCAGAGCCCCACCTGCCCTGAATGACCAGTCTCCACTGACCATACTATATTAAAGCAGAGCCCCACCTGCCCTGAATGACCAGTCTCCACTGACCATACTATATTAAAGCAGAGCCCCACCTGCCCTGAATGACCAGTCTCCACTGACCATACTATATTAAAGCAGAGCCCCACCTGCCCTGAATGACCAGTCTCCACTGACCATACTATATTAAAGCAGAGCCCCACCTGCAGAGCCCCACCTGCCCTGAATGACCAGTCTCCACTGACCATACTATATTAAAGCAGAGCCCCACCTGCCCTGAATGACCAGTCTCCACTGACCATACTATATTAAAGCAGAGCCCCACCTGCCCTGAATGACCAGTCTCCACTGACCATACTATATTAAAGCAGAGCCCCACCTGCCCTGAATGACCAGTCTCCACTGACCATACTATATTAAAGCAGAGCCCCACCTGCCCTGAATGACCAGTCTCCACTGACCATACTATATTAAAGCAGAGCCCCACCTGCCCTGAATGACCAGTCTCCACTGACCATACTATATTAAAGCAGAGCCCCACCTGCCCTGAATGACCAGTCTCCACTGACCATACTATATTAAAGCAGAGCCCCACCTGCCCCACCTGCCCTGAATGACCAGTCTCCACTGACCATACTATATTAAAGCAGAGCCCCACCTGCCCTGAATGACCAGTCTCCACTGACCATACTATATTAAAGCAGAGCCCCACCTGCCCTGAATGACCAGTCTCCACTGACCATACTATATTAAAGCAGAGCCCCACCTGCCCTGAATGACCAGTCTCCACTGACCATACTATATTAAAGCAGAGCCCCACCTGCCCTGAATGACCAGTCTCCACTGACCATACTATATTAAAGCAGAGCCCCACCTGCCCTGAATGACCAGTCTCCACTGACCATACTATATTAAAGCAGAGCCCCACCTGCCCTGAATGACCAGTCTCCACTGACCATACTATATTAAAGCAGAGCCCTATATTAAAGCAGAGCCCCACCTGCCCTGAATGACCAGTCTCCACTGACCATACTATATTAAAGCAGAGCCCCACCTGCCCTGGAATGACCAGTCTCCACTGACCATACTATATTAAAGCAGAGCCCCACCTGCCCTGAATGACCAGTCTCCACTGACCATACTATATTAAAGCAGAGCCCCACCTGCCCTGAATGACCAGTCTCCACTGACCATACTATATTAAAGCAGAGCCCCACCTGCCCTGAATGACCAGTCTCCACTGACCATACTATATTAAAGCAGAGCCCCACCTGCCCTGAATGACCAGTCTCCACTGACCATACTATATTAAAGCAGAGCCCCACCTGCCCTGAATGACCAGTCTCCACTGACCATACTATATTAAAGCAGAGCCCCACCTGCCCTGAATGACCAGTCTCCACTGACCATACTATATTAAAGCAGAGCCCCACCTGCCCTGAATGACCAGTCTCCACTGACCATACTATATTAAAGCAGAGCCCCACCTGCCCTGAATGACCAGTCTCCACTGACCATACTATATTAAAGCAGAGCCCCACCTGCCCTGAATGACCAGTCTCCACTGACCATACTATATTAAAGCAGAGCCCCACCTGCCCTGAATGACCAGTCTCCACTGACCATACTATATTAAAGCAGAGCCCCACCTGCCCTGAATGACCAGTCTCCACTGACCATACTATATTAAAGCAGAGCCCCACCTGCCCTGAATGACCAGTCTCCACTGACCATACTATATTAAAGCAGAGCCCCACCTGCCCTGAATGACCAGTCTCCACTGACCATACTATATTAAAGCAGAGCCCCACCTGCCCTGAATGACCAGTCTCCACTGACCATAGTCTACTATTAAAGCAGAGCCCCACCTGCCCTGAATGACCAGTCTCCACTGACCATACTATATTAAAGCAGAGCCCCACCTGCCCTGAATGACCAGTCTCCACTGACCATACTATATTAAAGCAGAGCCCCACCTGCCCTGAATGACCAGTCTCCACTGACCATACTATATTAAAGCAGAGCCCCACCTGCCCTGAATGACCAGTCTCCACTGACCATACTATATTAAAGCAGAGCCCCACCTGCCCTGAATGACCAGTCTCCACTGACCATACTATATTAAAGCAGAGCCCCACCTGCCCTGAATGACCAGTCTCCACTGACCATACTATATTAAAGCAGAGCCCCACCTGCCCTGAATGACCAGTCTCCACTGACCATACTATATTAAAGCAGAGCCCCACCTGCCCTGAATGACCAGTCTCCACTGACCATACTATATTAAAGCAGAGCCCCACCTGCCCTGAATGACCAGTCTCCACTGACCATACTATATTAAAGCAGAGCCCCACCTGCCCTGAATGACCAGTCTCCACTGACCATACTATATTAAAGCAGAGCCCCACCTGCCCTGAATGACCAGTCTCCACTGACCATACTATATTAAAGCAGAGCCCCACCTGCCCTGAATGACCAGTCTCCACTGACCATACTATATTAAAGCAGAGCCCCACCTGCCCTGAATGACCAGTCTCCACTGACCATACTATATTAAAGCAGAGCCCCACCTGCCCTGAATGACCAGTCTCCACTGACCATACTATATTAAAGCAGAGCCCCACCTGCCCTGAATGACCAGTCTCCACTGACCATACTATATTAAAGCAGAGCCCCACCTGCCCTGAATGACCAGTCTCCACTGACCATACTATATTAAAGCAGAGCCCCACCTGCCCTGAATGACCAGTCTCCACTGACCATACTATATTAAAGCAGAGCCCCACCTGCCCTGAATGACCAGTCTCCACTGACCATACTATATTAAAGCAGAGCCCCACCTGCCCTGAATGACCAGTCTCCACTGACCATACTATATTAAAGCAGAGCCCCACCTGCCCTGAATGACCAGTCTCCACTGACCATACTATATTAAAGCAGAGCCCCACCTGCCCTGAATGACCAGTCTCCACTGACCATACTATATTAAAGCAGAGCCCCACCTGCCCTGAATGACCAGTCTCCACTGACCATACTATATTAAAGCAGAGCCCCACCTGCCCCACCTGCCCTGAATGACCAGTCTCCACTGACCATACTATATTAAAGCAGAGCCCCACCTGCCCTGAATGACCAGTCTCCACTGACCATACTATATTAAAGCAGAGCCCCACCTGCCCTGAATGACCAGTCTCCACTGACCATACTATATTAAAGCAGAGCCCCACCTGCCCTGAATGACCAGTCTCCACTGACCATACTATATTAAAGCAGAGCCCCATACTGCCCCCTGCCCTGAATGACCAGTCTCCACTGACCATACTATATTAAAGCAGAGCCCCACCTGCCCTGAATGACCAGTCTCCACTGACCATACTATATTAAAGCAGAGCCCCACCTGCCCTGAATGACCAGTCTCCACTGACCATACTATATTAAAGCAGAGCCCCACCTGCCCTGAATGACCAGTCTCCACTGACCATACTATATTAAAGCAGAGCCCCACCTGCCCTGAATGACCAGTCTCCACTGACCATACTATATTAAAGCAGAGCCCCACCTGCCCTGAATGACCAGTCTCCACTGACCATACTATATTAAAGCAGAGCCCCACCTGCCCTGAATGACCAGTCTCCACTGACCATACTATATTAAAGCAGAGCCCCACCTGCCCTGAATGACCAGTCTCCACTGACCATACTATATTAAAGCAGAGCCCCACCTGCCCTGAATGACCAGTCTCCACTGACCATACTATATTAAAGCAGAGCCCCACCTGCCCTGAATGACCAGTCTCCACTGACCATACTATATTAAAGCAGAGCCCCACCTGCCCTGAATGACCAGTCTCCACTGACCATACTATATTAAAGCAGAGCCCCACCTGCCCTGAATGACCAGTCTCCACTGACCATACTATATTAAAGCAGAGCCCCACCTGCCCTGAATGACCAGTCTCCACTGACCATACTATATTAAAGCAGAGCCCCACCTGCCCTGAATGACCAGTCTCCACTGAATGACCATCCACTGACCATACTATATTAAAGCAGAGCCCCACCTGCCCTGAATGACCAGTCTCCACTGACCATACTATATTAAAGCAGAGCCCCACCTGCCCTGAATGACCAGTCTCCACTGACCATACTATATTAAAGCAGAGCCCCACCTGCCCCCCTGAATGACCAGTCTCCACTGACCATACTATATTAAAGCAGAGCCCCACCTGCCCTGAATGACCAGTCTCCACTGACCATACTATATTAAAGCAGAGCCCCACCTGCCCTGAATGACCAGTCTCCACTGACCATACTATATTAAAGCAGAGCCCCACCTGCCCTGAATGACCAGTCTCCACTGACCATACTATATTAAAGCAGAGCCCCACCTGCCCTGAATGACCAGTCTCCACTGACCATACTATATTAAAGCAGAGCCCCACCTGCCCTGAATGACCAGTCTCCACTGACCATACTATATTAAAGCAGAGCCCACCTGCCCTGAATGACCAGTCTCCACTGACCATACTATATTAAAGCAGAGCCCCACCTGCCCCAGTCTCCACTGACCATACTATATTAAAGCAGAGCCCCTGCCCTGAATGACCAGTCTCCACTGACCATACTATATTAAAGCAGAGCCCCACCTGCCCTGAATGACCAGTCTCCACTGACCATACTATATTAAAGCAGAGCCCCACCTGCCCTGAATGACCAGTCTCCACTGACCATACTATATTAAAGCAGAGCCCCACCTGCCCTGAATGACCAGTCTCCACTGACCATACTATATTAAAGCAGAGCCCCACCTGCCCTGAATGACCAGTCTCCACTGACCATACTATATTAAAGCAGAGCCCCACCTGCCCTGAATGACCAGTCTCCACTGACCATACTATATTAAAGCAGAGCCCCACCTGCCCTGAATGACCAGTCTCCACTGACCATACTATATTAAAGCAGAGCCCCACCTGCCCTGAATGACCAGTCTCCACTGACCATACTATATTAAAGCAGAGCCCCACCTGCCCTGAATGACCAGTCTCCACTGACCATACTATATTAAAGCAGAGCCCCACCTGCCCTGAATGACCAGTCTCCACTGACCATACTATATTAAAGCAGAGCCCCACCTGCCCTGAATGACCAGTCTCCACTGACCATACTATATTAAAGCAGAGCCCCACCTGCCCTGAATGACCAGTCTCCACTGACCATACTATATTAAAGCAGAGCCCCACCTGCCCTGAATGACCAGTCTCCACTGACCATACTATATTAAAGCAGAGCCCCACCTGCCCTGAATGACCAGTCTCCACTGACCATACTATATTAAAGCAGAGCCCCACCTGCCCTGAATGACCAGTCTCCACTGACCATACTATATTAAAGCAGAGCCCCACCTGCCCTGAATGACCAGTCTCCACTGACCATACTATATTAAAGCAGAGCCCCACCTGCCCTGAATGACCAGTCTCCACTGACCATACTATATTAAAGCAGAGCCCCACCTGCCCTGAATGACCAGTCTCCACTGACCATACTATATTAAAGCAGAGCCCCACCTGCCCTGAATGACCAGTCTCCACTGACCATACTATATTAAAGCAGAGCCCCACCTGCCCTGAATGACCAGTCTCCACTGAATGACCAGTCTCCACTATATTAAAGCAGAGCCCCACCTGCCCTGAATGACCAGTCTCCACTGACCATACTATATTAAAGCAGAGCCCCACCTGCCCTGAATGACCAGTCTCCACTGACCATACTATATTAAAGCAGAGCCCCACCTGCCCTGAATGACCAGTCTCCACTGACCATACTATATTAAAGCAGAGCCCCACCTGCCCTGAATGACCAGTCTCCACTGACCATACTATATTAAAGCAGAGCCCCACCTGCCCTGAATGACCAGTCTCCACTGACCATACTATATTAAAGCAGAGCCCCACCTGCCCTGAATGACCAGTCTCCACTGACCATACTATATTAAAGCAGAGCCCCACCTGCCCTGAATGACCAGTCTCCACTGACCATACTATATTAAAGCAGAGCCCCACCTGCCCTGAATGACCAGTCTCCACTGACCATACTATATTAAAGCAGAGCCCCACCTGCCCTGAATGACCAGTCTCCACTGACCATACTATATTAAAGCAGAGCCCCACCTGCCCTGAATGACCAGTCTCCACTGACCATACTATATTAAAGCAGAGCCCCACCTGCCCTGAATGACCAGTCTCCACTGACCATACTATATTAAAGCAGAGCCCCACCTGCCCCACCTGCCCCTAAAGCAGAATGACCAGTCTCCACTGACCATACTATATTAAAGCAGAGCCCCACCTGCCCTGAATGACCAGTCTCCACTGACCATACTATATTAAAGCAGAGCCCCACCTGCCCTGAATGACCAGTCTCCACTGACCATACTATATTAAAGCAGAGCCCCACCTGCCCTGAATGACCAGTCTCCACTGACCATACTATATTAAAGCAGAGCCCCACCTGCCCTGAATGACCAGTCTCCACTGACCATACTATATTAAAGCAGAGCCCCACCTGCCCTGAATGACCAGTCTCCACTGACCATACTATATTAAAGCAGAGCCCCACCTGCCCTGAATGACCAGTCTCCACTGACCATACTATATTAAAGCAGAGCCCCACCTGCCCTGAATGACCAGTCTCCACTGACCATACTATATTAAAGCAGAGCCCCACCTGCCCCCTGTCTCCACTGAATGACCAGTCTCCACTGACCATACTATATTAAAGCAGAGCCCCACCTGCCCTGAATGACCAGTCTCCACTGACCATACTATATTAAAGCAGAGCCCCACCTGCCCTGAATGACCAGTCTCCACTGACCATACTATATTAAAGCAGAGCCCCACCTGCCCTGAATGACCAGTCTCCACTGACCATACTATATTAAAGCAGAGCCCCACCTGCCCTGAATGACCAGTCTCCACTGAATACTATATTAAAGCAGAGCCCCACTGCCCTGAATGACCAGTCTCCACTGACCATACTATATTAAAGCAGAGCCCCACCTGCCCTGAATGACCAGTCTCCACTGACCATACTATATTAAAGCAGAGCCCCATCTGCCCTGAATGACCAGTCTCCACTGACCATACTATATTAAAGCAGAGCCCCCCTGCCCCACCTGCCCTGAATGACCAGTCTCCACTGACCATACTATATTAAAGCAGAGCCCCACCTGTCCTGAATGACCAGTCTCCACTGACCATACTATATTAAAGCAGAGCCCCACCTGCCCTGAATGACCAGTCTCCACTGACCATACTATATTAAAGCAGAGCCCCACCTGCCCTGAATGACCAGTCTCCACTGACCATACTATATTAAAGCAGAGCCCCACCTGACCATACTATATTAAAGCAGAGCCCCACCCCTGAATGACCAGTCTCCACTGACCATACTATATTAAAGCAGAGCCCCACCTGCCCTGAATGACCAGTCTCCACTGACCATACTATATTAAAGCAGAGCCCCACCTGCCCTGAATGACCAGTCTCCACTGACCATACTATATTAAAGCAGAGCCCCACCTGCCCTGAATGACCAGTCTCCACTGACCATACTATATTAAAGCAGAGCCCCACCTGCCCTGAATGACCAGTCTCCACTGACCATACTATATTAAAGCAGAGCCCCACCTGCCCTGAATGACCAGTCTCCACTGACCATACTATATTAAAGCAGAGCCCCACCTGCCCTGAATGACCAGTCTCCACTGACCATACTATATTAAAGCAGAGCCCCACCTGCCCTGAATGACCAGTCTCCACTGACCATACTATATTAAAGCAGAGCCCCACCTGCCCTGAATGACCAGTCTCCACTGACCATACTATATTAAAGCAGAGCCCCACCTGCCCTGAATGACCAGTCTCCACTGACCATACTATATTAAAGCAGAGCCCCACCTGCCCTGAATGACCAGTCTCCACTGACCATACTATATTAAAGCAGAGCCCCACCTGCCCTGAATGACCAGTCTCCACTGACCATACTATATTAAAGCAGAGCCCCACCTGCCCTGAATGACCAGTCTCCACTGACCATACTATATTAAAGCAGAGCCCCACCTGTCTCCACTGACCATACCTGAATGACCAGTCTCCACTGACCATACTATATTAAAGCAGAGCCCCACCTGCCCTGAATGACCAGTCTCCACTGACCATACTATATTAAAGCAGAGCCCCACCTGCCCTGAATGACCAGTCTCCACTGACCATACTATATTAAAGCAGAGCCCCATCTGCCCTGAATGACCAGTCTCCACTGACCATACTATATTAAAGCAGAGCCCCACCTGCCCTGAATGACCAGTCTCCACTGACCATACTATATTAAAGCAGAGCCCCACCTGCCCTGAATGACCAGTCTCCACTGACCATACTATATTAAAGCAGAGCCCCACCTGCCCTGAATGACCAGTCTCCACTGACCATACTATATTAAAGCAGAGCCCCACCTGCCCCCTGAATGACCAGTCTCCACTGACCATACTATATTAAAGCAGAGCCCCACCTGCCCTGAATGACCAGTCTCCACTGACCATACTATATTAAAGCAGAGCCCCACCTGCCCTGAATGACCAGTCTCCACTGACCGTACTATATTAAAGCAGAGCCCCACCTGCCCTAAATGACCAGTCTCCACTGACCATACTATATTAAAGCAGAGCCCCACCTGTCCTGAATGACCAGTCTCCACTGACCATACTATATTAAAGCAGAGCCCCACCTGCCCTGAATGACCAGTCTCCACTGACCATACTATATTAAAGCAGAGCCCCACCTGCCCTGAATGACCAGTCTCCACTGACCATACTATATTAAAGCAGAGCCCCACCTGCCCTGAATGACCAGTCTCCACTGACCATACTATATTAAAGCAGAGCAGAGCCCCACCTGCCCTGAATGACCAGTCTCCACTGACCATACTATATTAAAGCAGAGCCCCACCTGCCCTGAATGACCAGTCTCCACTGACCATACTATATTAAAGCAGAGCCCCACCTGCCCTGAATGACCAGTCTCCACTGACCATACTATATTAAAGCAGAGCCCCACCTGTCCTGAATGACCAGTCTCCACTGACCATACTATATTAAAGCAGAGCCCCACCTGCCCTGAATGACCAGTCTCCACTGACCATACTATATTAAAGCAGAGCCCCACCTGCCCTGAATGACCAGTCTCCACTGACCATACTATATTAAAGCAGAGCCCCACCTGCCCTGAATGACCAGTCTCCACTGACCATACTATATTAAAGCAGAGCCCCACCTGCCCTGAATGACCAGTCTCCACTGACCATACTATATTAAAGCAGAGCCCCACCTGCCCTGAATGACCAGTCTCCACTGACCATACTATATTAAAGCAGAGCCCCACCTGCCCTGAATGACCAGTCTCCACTGACCATACTATATTAAAGCAGAGCCCCACCTGCCCTGAATGACCAGTCTCCACTGACCATACTATATTAAAGCAGAGCCCCACCTGCCCTGAATGACCAGTCTCCACTGACCATACTATATTAAAGCAGAGCCCCACCTGCCCTGAATGACCAGTCTCCACTGACCATACTATATTAAAGCAGAGCCCACCTGCCCTGCCCTGAATGACCAGTCTCCACTGACCATACTATATTAAAGCAGAGCCCCACCTGCCCTGAATGACCAGTCTCCACTGACCATACTATATTAAAGCAGAGCCCCACCTGCCCCACCTGCCCTGAATGACCAGTCTCCACTGACCATACTATATTAAAGCAGAGCCCCACCTGCCCTGAATGACCAGTCTCCACTGACCATACTATATTAAAGCAGAGCCCCATCTGCCCTGAATGACCAGTCTCCACTGACCATACTATATTAAAGCAGAGCCCCATCTGCCCTGAATGACCAGTCTCCACTGACCATACTATATTAAAGCAGAGCCCCATCTGCCCTGAATGACCAGTCTCCACTGACCATACTATATTAAAGCAGAGCCCCACCTGCCCTGAATGACCAGTCTCCACTGACCATACTATATTAAAGCAGAGCCCCACCTGCCCTGAATGACCAGTCTCCACTGACCATACTATATTAAAGCAGAGCCCCACCTGCCCTGAATGACCAGTCTCCACTGACCATACTATATTAAAGCAGAGCCCCACCTGCCCTGAATGACCAGTCTCCACTGACCATACTATATTAAAGCAGAGCCCCACCTGCCCTGAATGACCAGTCTCCACTGACCATACTATATTAAAGCAGAGCCCCACCTGCCCTGAATGACCAGTCTCCACTGACCATACTATATTAAAGCAGAGCCCCATCTGCCCTGAATGACCAGTCTCCACTGACCATACTATATTAAAGCAGAGCCCCACCTGCCCTGAATGACCAGTCTCCACTGACCATACTATATTAAAGCAGAGCCCCACCTGAATGACCAGTCCCCACCTGCCCCCCTGAATGACCAGTCTCCACTGACCATACTATATTAAAGCAGAGCCCCACCTGCCCTGAATGACCAGTCTCCACTGACCATACTATATTAAAGCAGAGCCCCATCTGCCCTGAATGACCAGTCTCCACTGACCATACTATATTAAAGCAGAGCCCCATCTGCCCTGAATGACCAGTCTCCACTGACCATACTATATTAAAGCAGAGAGCCCCATCTGCCCTGAATGACCAGTCTCCACTGACCATACTATATTAAAGCAGAGCCCCACCTGCCCTGAATGACCAGTCTCCACTGACCATACTATATTAAAGCAGAGCCCCATCTGCCCTGAATGACCAGTCTCCACTGACCATACTATATTAAAGCAGAGCCCCACCTGCCCTGAATGACCAGTCTCCACTGACCATACTATATTAAAGCAGAGCCCCACCTGCCCTGAATGACCAGTCTCCACTGACCATACTATATTAAAGCAGAGCCCCACCTGCCCTGAATGACCAGTCTCCACTGACCATACTATATTAAAGCAGAGCCCCAACTGCCCTGAATGACCAGTCTCCACTGACCATACTATATTAAAGCAGAGCCCCAACTGCCCTGAATGACCAGTCTCCACTGACCATACTATATTAAAGCAGAGCCCCATCTGCCCTGAATGACCAGTCTCCACTGACCATACTATATTAAAGCAGAGCCCCATCTGCCCTGAATGACCAGTCTCCACTGACCATACTATATTAAAGCAGAGCCCCACCTGCCCCATCTGCCCTGAATGACCAGTCTCCACTGACCATACTATATTAAAGCAGAGCCCCAACTGCCCTGAATGACCAGTCTCCACTGACCATACTATGTTAGGACATTAAATAGTGTTTATCCGTGGCTTAATCGCCTGCTACATAAAATAATGTGACATTATTTCAGTCCATCTGATTTAGAAATTAATCAGGCTTGTTTTTTACGTTAGTTTTTTACAAAAGCCCTTTTTGTGGATGTTATTGGATGAATAGTGAATGTTCTTGTGGTTGTAGTCTCCATGTTAATACCTAGCTGTCTACAGTATATCTGTACTATAACCCAGTGTGGGAGTGTCTTTATCTCATGCTGTCCCTTTAGGACAATACTCCCTGCCACCAGCAGATGGCAGCTGGTCTTCTCCTTCCCCAGCCTCTCCTCACTCCACCAGAAACACATTCTCATTCTGTTCCTTACATTTAACGTGTTACAATTCAGAGAACATTCCACTGAAAGTTATTAGCATAAAAATGAATTAAATAATAGCAAATACATTGGTGTGTTATGACATTGAGGCTGATATTTGTTATAAAATAATACTTTTTATTTTGTTTGCAAGACTGTATTTTGAAATACTCTTGGTTCCTTTATAATGAATAAATAAATAAACAACAAAAACAACAAAAACAAAAACCTAAAAACCTTCCATTGAGAAATTGTTTCCATTTCAGTCTACCTGGCTATTTGAGTTACATTAGAATAATTTCAGTCTACCTGGCTCTTTGAGTTACATTAGAATAATTTCAGTCTACATGGCTGTTTTAATTACATTAGAATAATTTCAGTCTACCTGGCTGTTTTAGTTACATTAGAACCATTTCAGTCTACCTGGCTGTTTTAATTACATTAGAATCATTTCAGTCTACCTGGCTGTTTTAATTACATTAGAACCATTTCAGTCTACCTGGCTGTTTTAATTACATTAGAATCATGTCAGTCTACCTGGCTGTTTTAATTACATTAGAATCATTGCAGTCTACCTGGCTGTTTTAATTACATTAGAATCATTTCAGTCTACCTGGCTGTTTTAATTACATTAGAATCATTGCAGTCTACCTGGCTGTTTGAGTTACATTAGAATCATGTCAGTCTACCTGGCTGTTTTAATTACATTAGAACCATTTCAGTCTACCTGGCTGTTTTAATTACATTAGAATCATTTCAGTCTACCTGGCTGTTTTAATTACATTAGAATAATTTCAATCAACCTTGTTGTTGTGGTTCCATTAAGGACAACCTTCCCCGGGGTGGTTTGTGTACGAGGTCACTCCGATCGACATTCCTCCGTCACAAAGCTACAATACAATGTAATTTCCATCCTCATCTGATCCTACCCAGAATGCCCCTCTGGTCAGCAGTAATAGAATGACCTTTTCTCCCATTGCTCTTCAACCTTTCAACAACAACAATCCACCTTGATCTGTTTGTTCACCGTCCATATATAATATTCACTTCCATTGTCATCACTGTCATCCTCCAGTAAAACAAAGAAAACACAAGGATGAGGAAACACAAGGATGAGGAAACACAAGGATGAGGAAACACAAGGATGAGGAAACACAAGGATGAGAAAACACAAGGATGAGAAAACACAAGGATGAGAAAACACAAGGATGAGGAAACACAAGGATGAGGAAACACAAGGATGAGGAAACACAAGGATGAGAAAACGCAAGGATGAGAAAACGCAAGGATGAGAAAACGCAAGGATGAGAAAACGCAAGGATGAGAAAACGCAAGGATGAGAAAACGCAAGGATGAGGAAACACAAGGATGAGGAAACACAAGGATGAGGAAACACAAGGATGAGGAAACACATGAGAAAACGCATGATGAGAAAACACAAGGATGAGAAAACACAAGGATGAGAAAACGCAAGGATGAGAAAACACAAGGATGAGGAAACACAAGGATGAGGAAACACAAGGATGAGGAAACACAAGGATGAGGAAACACAAGGATGAGGAAACACAAGGATGAGGAAACACAAGGACGAGGAAACACAAGGATGAGGAAACACAAGGATGAGGAAACACAAGGATGAGAAAACACAAGGACCTCCTCGTGTCTCTCCACTCTCTCTTCCTGTCCTTGCTGAGCGACAGGACAGTAACATGGATAGGCCCAGGCTATTCCCCCACGGCTGCGGCACCTCCTCTTCTCTCTCTCCACCCTCTCTTCCTGTCCTTGCTGAGCGACAGGACAGTAACGTGGATAGGCCCAGGCTATTCCCCCACGGCTGCGGCACCTCCTCTTCTCTCTCTCCACCCTCTCTTCCTGTCCTTTCTGAGCGACAGGACAGTAACATGGATAGGCCCAGGCTATTCCCCCACGGCTGCGGCACCTCCTCTTCTCTCTCTCCACCCTCTCTTCCTGTCCTTTCTGAGCGACAGGACAGTAACATGGATAGGCCCAGGCTATTCCCCCACGGCTGCGGCACCTCCTCTTCTCTCTCTCCACTCTCTCCACTCTCTCCTCTGCTTTTTTCTCCACCGTCTCCTCAAACCTTCCTCTTCTTCCCTCTTCCTGTTCAAAGGGGTTTTCTCATTTGGGCAGAAGTCCGGTCTTTCACGTCATCTCCCTCTCTGCCTGTCTGAACCTGAACACCTTCCCTCTCTGTTTGTCTGAACCTGAAAACTAACCCTGGTCATTCATGTCATCTCCCTCTCCCTCTCTGTCTGACAAAGGTTTCAAATGTAGTATTTGAGTACTTTAAACTACATAATAGTGGGATGAAAGTAAACATGTAACTTCAATAACAACATCAGAAAACGGTTCTATTTTGACATCTGTAGTACCCTTTACAGACACAATTCATGGTATGTTGCCTGTAAAAAAAAAACATTTTTTACCCAAATCATACAGTCCCAATTCATCCACATTCTTGCCGCGATAAGCCTTTTAAAAACTGTATCTAGTTAGTTTAGGCAGATCCTAAGGAACATTCTAAGACTAACATAATAAAACAATAGAAGGTCATATACTGAGTTGAATGATGTTACTAGTCTGTTCAGCCTACAGGCGACCCGGCTGCACCATGCACATGACATCAACAGTTATCGTGTTCATTAAACAGACAAGACACACTTACAGTAGGCTCCCCTGATCACAGTCAACCACATATATTTTACAGTAGGCTCCCCTGATCACAGTCAACCACATATATTGTACAGTACATTATAGCATGGTAAATGTTTCTGACCAATGATTTATGCTACATTATAGCATGCTAAATGTTTCTGATCAGTGATTTATGCTACATTATAGCATGCTAAATGTTTCTGATCAGTGATTTATGCTACATGATAGCATGCTAAATGTTTCTGATCAGTGATTTATGCTACATGATAGCATGGTAAATGTTTCTGATCAGTGATTTATGCTACATCACAGTAGTCTCCTGTACAGTATAGCATGCTAAATGTTTCTGATCAGTGATTTATGCTACATGATAGCATGCTAAATGTTTCTGATCAGTGATTTATGCTACATTATAGCATGCTAAATGTTTCTGATCAGTGATTTATGCTACATTATAGCATGCTAAATGTTTCTGATCAGTGATTTATGCTACATTATAGCATGGTAAATGTTTCTGATCAGTGATTTAGGCTACATTATAGCATGGTAAATGTTTCTGATCAGTGATTTATGCTACATTATAGCATGCTAAATGTTTCTGATCAGTGATTTATGCTACATTATAGCATGGTAAATGTTTCTGATCAGTGATTTAGGCTACATTATAGCATGCTAAATATTTCTAATCAAGTGATTTATGTTACATTATAGCATGCTAAATGTTTCTGATCAGTGATTTATGCTACATTATAGCATGGTAAATGTTTCTGATCAGTGATTTATGCTACATTATAGCATGGTAAATGTTTCTGATCAGTGATTTAGGCTCCCCTGATCACAGTCAGAAACATACATTATAGCATGCTAAATATTTCTAATCAAGTGATTTATGTTAAATTATAGCATGCTAAATGTTTCTGATCAGTGATTTATGCTACATTATAGCATGGTAAATGTTTCTGATCAGTGATTTATGCTACATTATAGTATGGTAAATGTTTCTGATCAGTGATTTAGGCTACATTATAGCATGCTAAATATTTCTAATCAAGTGATTTATGTTACATTATAGCATGCTAAACGCTATAGATGAACAAACAAATAGATGAGCTACCACCTCTACTTATTTGCCCATCCAGAGAATTAACCAAATAGCCTGGGTTACTAAGAGATAGTGAGTGAGTCAGATGAGTCCCAGTCTTTTGGTAGGGAGTAGGCCTGGGTTACTAAGAGATAGTGAGTGAGTCAGATGAGTCCCAGTCTTTTGGTAGGGAGTAGGCCTGGGTTACTAAGAAGAGATAGTGAGTGAGTCAGATGAGTCCCAGTCTTTTGGTAGGAAGTAGGCCTGGGTTACTAAGAGATAGTGAGTGAGTCAGATGAGTCCCAGTCTTTTGGAAGGGAGTAAGCCTGGGTTACTAAGAGATAGTGAGTGAGTCAGATGAGTCCCAGTCTTTTGGTAGGGAGTAAGCCTGGGTTACTAAGAGATAGTGAGTGAGTCAGATGAGTCCCAGTCTTTTGGTAGGGAGTAGGCCTGGGTTACTAAGAGATAGTGAGTGAGTCAGATGAGTCCCAGTCTTTTGATTAGGCCTGTTACTAAGAGATAGTGAGTGAGTCAGATGAGTCCCAGTCTTTTGGTAGGGAGTAAGCCTGGGTTACTAAGATCAGTGATCAGATGAGTCCCAGTCTTTTGGTAGGGAGTAGCCTGGGTTACTAAGAGATAGTGAGTGAGTCAGATGAGTCCCAGTCTTTTGGTAGGGAGTAGGCCTGGGTTACTAAGAGATAGTGAGTGAGTCAGATGAGTCCCAGTCTTTTGGAAGGGAGTAAGCCTGGGTTACTAAGAGATAGTGAGTGAGTCAGATGAGTCCCAGTCTTTTGGTAGGGAGTAGGCCTGGGTTACTAAGAGATAGTGAGTGAGTCAGATGAGTCCCAGTCTTTTGGTAGGGAGTAGGCCTGGGTTAAAGATAGTGAGTGAGTCAGATGAGTCCCAGTCTTTTGGTAGGGAGTAAGCCTGGGTTACTAAGAGATAGTGAGTGAGTCAGATGAGTCCCAGTCTTTTGGTAGGTAGTAGGCCTGGGTTACTAAGAGATAGTGAGTGAGTCAGATGAGTCCCAGTCTTTTGGTATTTAAGCCTGGGTTACTAAGAGATAGTGAGTGAGTCAGATGAGTCCCAGTCTTTTGGTAGGGAGTAGGCCTGGGTTACTAAGAGATAGTGAGTGAGTCAGATGAGTCCCAGTCTTTTTAGGGAGTAGGCCTGGCTTACTAAGAGATAGTGAGTGAGTCAGACGAGTCCCAGTCTTTTGGTAGGGAGTAGGCCTGGGTTACTAAGAGATAGTGAGTGAGTCAGACGAGTCCCACTCTTTTGGTAGGGAGTAGGCCTGGGTTACTAAGAGATAGTGAGTGAGTGAGTCCCAGTCTTTTGGTAGGGAGTAGGCCTGGGTTACTAAGAGATAGTGAGTGAGTCAGATGAGTCCCAGTCTTTTGGAAGGAGTAGGCCTGGGTTACTAAGAGATAGTGAGTGAGTCAGATGAGTCCCAGTCTTTTGGTAGGGAGTAGGCCTGGGATTTACTAAGAGATAGTGAGTGAGTCAGATGAGTCCCAGTCTTTTGGTAGGGAGTAGGCCTGGGTTACTAAAGATAGTGAGTGAGTCAGATGAGTCCCAGTCTTTTCAGTAGGGATAAGCCTGGGTTACTAAGAGATAGTGAGTGAGTCAGATGAGTCCCAGTCTTTTGGTAGGGAAGGCCTGTTACTTAGTGAGTGAGTCAGATGAGTCCCAGTCTTTTGGTAGGGAGTAAGCCTGGGTTACTAAGAGATAGATTTGAGTGAGTCAGATGAGTCCCAGTCTTTTGGTAGGGAGTAGGCCTGGGTTACTAAGAGATAGTGAGTGAGTCAGATGAGTCCCAGTCTTTTGGTAGGGAGTAGGCCTGGGTTACTAAGAGATAGTGAGTGAGTCAGATGAGTCCCAGTCTTTTGGTAGGAAGCCTGGGTTACTAAGAGATAGTGAGTGAGTCAGATGAGTCCCAGTCTTTTGGTAGGTAGTAGCCTGGGTTACTAAGAGATAGTGAGTGAGTCAGATGAGTCCCAGTCTTTTGGTATGGAAAGCCTGGGTTACTAAGAGATAGTGAGTGAGTCAGATGAGTCCCAGTCTTTTGGATAGTGGGAGTATGAGCCCAGTCTTTTGGTAGGGAGAGATACTAAGAGTGAGTGAGTCAGACGAGTCCCAGTCTTTTGGTAGGGAGTAGGCCTGGCTTACTAAGAGATAGTGAGTGAGTCAGACGAGTCCCAGTCTTTTGGTAGGGAGTAGGCCTGGGTTACTAAGAGATAGTGAGTGAGTCAGATGAGTCCCAGTCTTTTGGTAGGGAGTAAGCCTGGGTTACTAAGAGATAGTGAGTGAGTCAGATGAGTCCCAGTCTTTTGGTAGGGAGTAAGCCTGGGTTACTAAGAGATAGTGAGTGAGTCAGATGAGTCCCAGTCTTTTGGTAGGGAAAAGGCCTGGCTTACTAAGAGATAGTGAGTGAGTCAGATGAGTCCCAGTCTTTTGGTAGGGAGTAGGCCTGGGTTACTAAGAGATAGTGAGTGAGTCAGATGAGTCCCAGTCTTTTGGTAGGGAGTAGGCCTGGGTTACTCAGAGATAGTGAGTGAGTCAGATGAGTCCCAGTCTTTTGGTAGGGAGTAGGCCTGGGTTACTAAGAGATAGTGAGTGAGTCAGATGAGTCCCAGTCTTTTGGTAGGGAGTAGGCCTGGGTTACTAAGAGATAGTGAGTGAGTCAGATGAGTCCCAGTCTTTTGGTAGGGAGTAGGCCTGGGTTACTAAGAGATAGTGAGTGAGTCAGATGAGTCCCAGTCTTTTGGTAGGGAGTAAGCCTGGGTTACTAAGAGATAGTGAGTGAGTCAGATGAGTCCCAGTCTTTTGGTAGGGAGTAGGCCTGGGTTACTAAGAGATAGTGAGTGAGTCAGATGAGTCCCAGTCTTTTGGTAGGGAGTAAGCCTGGGTTACTAAGAGATAGTGAGTGAGTCAGATGAGTCCCAGTCTTTTGGTAGGGAGTAAGCCTGGGTTACTAAGAGATAGTGAGTGAGTCAGATGAGTCCCAGTCTTTTGGTAGGGAGTAGGCCTGGCTTACTAAGAGATAGTGAGTGAGTCAGATGAGTCCCAGTCTTTTGGTAGGGAGTAGGCCTGGCTTACTAAGAGATAGCGAGTGAGTCAGATGAGTCCCAGTCTTTTGGTAGGGAGTAGGCCTGGCTTACTAAGAGATAGCGAGTGAGTCAGATGAGTCCCAGTTTTTTGGTAGGGAGTAGGCCTGGGTTACTAAGAGATAGCGAGTGAGTCAGATGAGTCCCAGTCTTTTGGTAGGGAGTAGGCCTGGGTTACTAAGAGATAGTGAGTGAGTCAGATGAGTCCCAGTCTTTTGGTAGGGAGTAGGCCTGGGTTACTAAGAGATAGTGAGTGATGAGTCCCAGTCTTTTGGTAGGGAGTAAGCCTGGGTTACTAAGAGATAGTGAGTGAGTCAGATGAGTCCCAGTCTTTTGGTAGGGAGTAGGCCTGGGTTACTAAGAGATAGTGAGTGAGTCAGATGAGTCCCAGTCTTTTGGTAGGGAGTAGGCCTGGGTTACTAAGAGATAGTGAGTGAGTCAGATGAGTCCCAGTCTTTTGGTAGGGAGTAGGCCTGGCTTACTAAGAGATAGTGAGTGAGTCAGATGAGTCCCAGTCTTTTGGTAGGGAGTAGGCCTGGGTTACTAAGAGATAGTGAGTGAGTCAGATGAGTCCCAGTCTTTTGGTAGGGAGTAGGCCTGGGTTACTAAGAGATAGTGAGTGAGTCAGATGAGTCCCAGTCTTTTGGTAGGGAGTAGGCCTGGGTTACTAAGAGATAGTGAGTGAGTCAGATGAGTCCCAGTCTTTTGGTAGGGAGTAGGCCTGGGTTACTAAGAGATAGTGAGTGAGTCAGATGAGTCCCAGTCTTTTGGTAGGGAGTAGGCCTGGGTTACTAAGAGATAGTGAGTGAGTCAGATGAGTCCCAGTCTTTTGGTAGGGAGTAGGCCTGGGTTACTAAGAGATAGTGAGTGATGAGTAAAATAATCTACTTGTTAAACTAAAGTGCAAAATGAGAACGATGATGATCATGACTAGCACGCACCTCAATTTAGCCAACAATTCCACAGCCAAATTGTAGACTAACATATATCCAAACGGATATTCAGTTAAAATACAAATCTATTCAGCTAAAATACATATCTGATTGATTTCTCAAGACTCCCTAAGCTTGTCTCAAAGTAGCACAAAAGGCTGCTGAAATATTTGAATACACACAGGTAGGCTATTGGTTCATATGTGTTATAAATATTGGATGACTTTATTCAAACATTTCTGTCATTCAGTGATATTTATTCCCATAGTAATTTGTTATGAAGCCATCCAGATGTGGTTAGAAAACAGTGCATGTGGTGGGATATGCAGATAGATGGGTGAAGTGACGTGCCTTGCAAAGTAAAGAACTGCCAGGAGGATAGTAGTAATGGGTGCTGCCTAGCAACCATCAAGAGCTTTAGAGTGTAGTGCATTTAGAACTGCCAGGAGGATAGTAGTAATGGGTGCTGCCTAGCAACCATCAAGAGCTTTAGAGTGTAGTGCATTTAGAACTGCCAGGAGGATAGTAGTAATGGGTGCTGCCTAGCAACCATCAAGAGCTTTAGAGTGTAGTGCATTTAGAACTGCCATGAGGATAGTAGTAATGGGTGCTGCCTAGCAACCATCAAGAGCTTCAGAGTGTAGTGCATTTAGAACTGCCAGGAGGATAGTAGTAATGGGTGCTGCCTAGCAACCATCAAGAGCTTTAGAGCATGGTGCGTGTGGAACTGCCAGGAGTATAGTAGTAATGGGTGTTGCCTAGCAACCATCAAGAGCTTCAGAGCATAGTGCATTTAGAACTGCCAGGAAGATTGTAGTAATGGGTGTTACCTAGCAACCATCAAGAGCTTCAGAGCGTAGTGCATGCCAATGCTGCCTCAGCATTACAGCTACATTTCACATTAAGCCATAGGCAGAACTTTATTTCAATCATGACTAGGTCAGTTCGCAGACATAAAAGTTTAGGATTTGATACCGGCAACACATTTCAGATATAAAGAAAAGGTAGAACAAGCTGGAGGGATGCTTTAGCTGGTGGTATGCTATAGCTGGTGGGATGCTATAGCTGGTGGGATGCTATAGCTGGTGGGATGCTATAGCTGGTGGGATGCTTTAGCTGGTGGGATGCTATAGCTGGTGGGATGCTATAGCTGGTGGGATGCTATAGCTGGTGGGATGCTATAGCTGGTGGGATGCTTTAGCTGGTGGGATGCTATAGCTGGTGGGATGCTTTAGCTGGTGGGATGCTATAGCTGGTGGGATGCTATAGCTGGTGGGATGCTATAGCTGATGGGATGCTATAGCTGGTGGGATGCTATAGCTGGTGGGATGCTTTAGCTGGAGGGATGCTTTAGCTGGTGGGATGCTATAGCTGGTGGGATGCTATAGCTGATAGGATGCTATAGCTGGTGGGATGCTATAGCTGGTGGGATGCTATAGCTGGTGGGATGCTATAGCTGGTGGGATGCTATAGCTGGTGGTATGCTATAGCTGGTGGGATGCTATAGCTGGTGGGATGCTATAGCTGGTGGTATGCTATTGGTGGGATGCTTAGCTGATAGGATGCTATAGCTGGTGGGATGCTATAGCTGGTGGGATGCTATAGCTGGTGGTATGCTATAGCTGGAGGGATGCTATAGCTGATGGGATGCTATAGCTGGTGGGATGCTATAGCTGGTGGGATGCTATAGCTGGTGGGATGCTATAGCTGATGGGATGCTATAGCTGGTGGGATGCTATAGCTGGTGGGATGCTATAGCTGGTGGGATGCTATAGCTGGTGGTATGCTATAGCTGGTGGGATGCTATAGCTGATGGGATGCTGTAGCTGGTGGGATGCTATAGCTGGATGCTATAGCTGGTGGGATGCTATAGCTGGTGGTATGCTATAGCTGGTGGTATGCTATAGCTGGTGGGATGCTATAGCTGGTGGGATGCTATAGCTGGTGGTATGCTATAGCTGGTGGGATGCTATAGCTGGTGGGATGCTATAGCTGGTGGGATGCTATAGGTGGTGGGATGCTATAGCTGGTGGTATGCTATAGCTGGTGGGATGCTATAGCTGGTGGGATGCTATAGCTGGTGGGATGCTATAGCTGGTGGGATGCTATAGGTGGTGGGATGCTATAGCTGGTGGTATGCTATAGCTGGTGGTATGCTATAGCTGGTGGGATGCTATAGCTGGTGGGATGCTATAGCTGGTGGGATGCTATAGCTGGTGGGATGCTATAGCTGGTGGGATGCTTTAGCTGGTGGGATGCTATAGCTGGTGGGATGCTTTAGCTGGTGGGATGCTATAGCTGGTGGGATGCTATAGCTGGTGGGATGCTATAGCTGATGGGATGCTATAGCTGGTGGGATGCTATAGCTGGTGGGATGCTTTAGCTGGAGGGATGCTTTAGCTGGTGGGATGCTATAGCTGGTGGGATGCTATAGCTGGTGGGAATAGCTGGTTATAGCTGGTGGTATTATAGCTGGTGGGATGCTATAGCTGATAGGATGCTATAGCTGGTGGGATGCTATAGCTGGTGGGATGCTATAGCTGGTGGTATGCTATAGCTGGAGGGATGCTATAGCTGATGGGATGCTATAGCTGGTGGGATGCTATAGCTGGTGGGATGCTATAGCTGGTGGGATGCTATAGCTGATGGGATGCTATAGCTGGTGGGATGCTATAGCTGGTGGGATGCTATAGCTGGTGGATGCTATAGCTGGTGGTATGCTATAGCTGGTGGGATGCTATAGCTGATGGGATGCTTTAGCTGGTGGGATGCTATAGCTGGTGGGATGCTATAGCTGGTGGGATGCTTTAGCTGGTGGGATGCTATAGCTGGTGGGATGCTATAAATAGCTGGTGGGATGCTATAGCTGATGGGATGCTTTAGCTGGTGGGATGCTATAGCTGGTGGGATGCTATAGCTGGTGGGATGCTATAGCTGGTGGGATGCTATAGCTGGTGGGATGCTATAGCTGGTGGGATGCTATAGCTGATGGGATGCTATAGCTGGTGGGATGCTATAGCTGGTGGTATGCTATAGCTGGTGGTATGCTATAGCTGTGGGATGCTTTAGCTGGTGGGATGCTATAGCTGGTGGGATGCTATAGCTGATGGGATGCTATAGCTGGTGGGATGCTATAGCTGGTGGGATGCTATAGCTGGTGGGATGCTATAGCTGGTGGTATGCTATAGCTGGTGGGATGCTATAGCTGGTGGGATGCTATAGCTGAAAGCTGGTGGGATGCTATAGCTGGTGGGATGCTATAGCTGGTGGCATGCTATAGCTGGTGGGATGCTATAGCTGGTGGTATGCTATAGCTGTGGGATGCTATAGCTGATGGGATGCAGCTGGTGGGATGCTATAGCTGGTGGGATGCTATAGCTGGTGGGATGCTATAGCTGGTGGTATGCTATAGCTGGTGGTATCTATAGCTGGTGGGATGCTATAGCTGGTGGGATGCTTATAGCTGGTGGTATGCTATAGCTGGTGGGATGCTATAGCTGGTGGGATGCTATAGCTGGTGGGATGCTGTAGCTGATGGGATGCTGTAGCTGGTGGGATGCTATAGCTGGTGGGATGCTATAGCTGGTGGGATGCTATAGCTGGTGGTATGCTATAGCTGGTGGTATGCTATAGCTGGTGGGATGCTATAGCTGGTGGTATGCTATAGCTGGTGGTATGCTATAGCTGGTGGGATGCTATAGCTGGTGGGATGCTATAGCTGGTGGGATGCTATAGGTGGTGGGATGCTATAGCTGGTGGTATGCTATAGCTGGTGGGATGCTATAGCTGGTGGGATGCTATAGCTGGTGGGATGCTATAGCTGGTGGGATGCTATAGCTGGTGGGATGCTATAGGTGGTGGGATGCTATAGCTGGTGGTATGCTATAGCTGGTGGGATGCTATAGCTGGTGGTATGCTATAGCTGGCAGAAAAACGGTTTGGTTTGAAAGGTGTATATGTCAGTGAGGCAGAAAGACACACAAGGTGGGCATTGACTGTTCTGTGTGTGTGTGTGTGTGTGTGTGTGTGTGTGTGTGTGTGTGTGTGTGTGTGTGTGTGTGTGCGCGTGTGTGTGTCATGTCTGGATGGAGGCAATCTACAACCTGTCAATCACTGAGGAGAGGCCCGGGCTGGGAACCATCACATGTCACAACGATGACACGCACACACACGCACACACACACACAGGCCTATTGTCAAAGCACACAAACTTCCAACTATATCCATACAGTGTACATAGAAATAACTATATCAAATTGTTTTATTTTTCCTGTAGGAGGCAGGCAGCACATCAGTTAAGAGTGTTGGGCCAGTAATCGAAAAGTTGCTGGTTCTAACCCCTGAGCAGACTGGCCCAACACTCTTAACATGTGTCGATGTGCCCTTGAGCAAGGCACTTAAACACTAATACAAAAACACTAATAATGATGTAAGTCGGTCTGGAAGTCGCTCTGGATAAGAGCGTCTGCTAAATGACTTAAATGTAAATGTAAATAAGAGCGTCTGCTTAAATGACTAAAATCCATTAAAAAATGATAAGGTCTGAATACAACTTGATTCTGCATGTACTTGATTCTGCATGTACTTGATTCTACTTCTACTTGATTCAACTTCTACTTGATTCTGCATGTACTTGATTCTGCATGTACTTTATTCTACTTCTACTTGATTCTGCATGTACTTGATTCTACTTCTACTTGATTCTGCATGTACTTGAATTCTACTTATACTTGATTCTATATGTACTTGATTCTACTTCTACTTGATTCTATATGTACTTGATTCTACTTCTACTTGATTCTGCATGTACTTGATTCAACTTCTACTTGATTCAACATGTACTTGATTCTACTTTTACTTGATTCTGCATGTACTTGATTCTGCATGTACTTGATTCTGCATGTTCTTGATTCAACTTCTACTTGATTCTACTTCTACTTGATTCTGCATGTTCTTGATTCTACTTCTACTTGATTCTATATGTACTTGATTCTACTTATACTTGATTCTGCATGTACTTGATTCTATATGTACTTGATTCTACTTCTACTTGATTCTATATGTACTTGATTCTACTTCTACTTGATTCTATATGTACTTGATTCTACTTCTACTTGATTCTGCATGTACTTGATTCTACTTATACTTGATTCTATATGTACTTGATTCTACTTCTACTTGATTCTGCATGTGATTCTGCATGTTCTTGATTCTGCATGTTCTTGATTCTGCATGTACTTGATTCAACCTCTACTTGATTCTACTTCTTTATTTTATTTTATGTTTTATTTCACCTTTATTTAACCAGGTAGGCTAGTTGAGAACAGGTTCTCATTTGCAACTGCGACCTGGCCAAGATAAAGCATAGCAGAGTGAACAGACAACACAGAGTTACACATGGAGTAAACAATTAACAAGTCAATAACACAGTAGAGAAAAAAAAGGGGAGTCTATATACAATGTGTGCAAAAGGCATGAGGAGGTAGGCGAATAATTACAATATTGCAGATTAACACTGGAGTGATAAATGATCAGATGATCATGTACAGGTAGAGATATTTGTGTGCAAAAGAGCAGAAAGGTAAATAAATAAAAACTGTGGGGATGAGGTAGGTGAAAATGGGTGGGCTATTTACCAATAGATTATGTACAGCTGCAGTGCTCGGTTAGCTGCTCAGATAGCTGATGTTTGAAGTTGGTGAGGGAGATAAAAGTCTCCAACTTCAGCGATTTTTGCAAATCGTTCCAGTCACAGGCAGCAGAGTACTGGAACGAAAGGCTGCCGAATGAGGTGTTGGCTTTGGGGATGCTCAATGAGATACACCTGCTGGAGCGCGTGCTACGGATGGGTGTTGCCATCGTGACCAGTGAGCTGAGATAAGGCGGAGCTTTGCCTAGCATGGCCTTGTAGATGACCTGGAGCCAGTGGGTCTGGTGACGAATATGTAGTGAGGGCCAGCCGACTAGAGCATACAAGTCGCAGTGGTGGGTAGTATAAGGTGCTTTAGTGACAAAACGGATGGCACTGTGATAAACTGCATCCAGTTTGCTGAGAAGAGTGTTGGAAGCCATTTTGTAGATGACATCGCCGAAGTCGAGGATCGGTAGGATAGTCAGTTTTACTAGGGTAAGCTTGGCAGCGTGAGTGAAGGAGGCTTTGTTGCGGAATAGAAAGCCGACTCTTGATTTGATTTTCGATTGGAGGTGTTTGATATGGGTCTGGAAGGAGAGTTTGCAGTCTAGCCAGACACCTAGGTACTTATAGGTGTCCACATATTCAAGGTCGGAACCATCCAGTGTGGTGATGCTAGTCGGGCAAGCGGGTGCAGGCAGCGATCGGTTGAAAAGCATGCATTTGGTTTTACTAGCGTTTAAGAGCAGTTGGAGGCCACGGAAGGAGTGTTGTATGGCATTGAAGCTCGATTGGAGGTTAGATAGCACAGTGTCCAATGACGGGCCGAAAGTGTATAGAATGGTGTCGTCTGCGTAGAGGTGGATCAGGGAATCGCCCGCAGCAAGAGCAACATCATTGATATACACAGAGAAAAGAGTCGGCCCGAGAATTGAACCCTGTGGCACCCCCATAGAGACTGCCAGAGGACCGGACAACATGCCCTCCGATTTGACACACTGAACTCTGTCTGCAAAGTAATTGGTGAACCAGGCAAGGCAGTCATCCGAAAAACCGAGGCTACTGAGTCTGCCGATAAGAATATGGTGATTGACAGAGTCGAAAGCCTTGGCAAGCTCGATAAAGACGGCTGCACAGTACTGTCTTTTATCGATGGCGGTTATGATGTCGTTTAGTACCTTGAGTGTGGCGGAGGTGCACCCGTGACCGGCTCGGAAACCAGATTGCATAGCGGAGAAGGTACGGTGGGATTCGAGATGGTCAGTGACCTGTTTGTTGACTTGGCTTTCGAAGACCTTAGATAGGCAGGGCAGAATGGATATAGGTCTGTAACAGTTTGGGTCCAGGGTGTCTCCCCCTTTGAAGAGGGGGATGACTGCGGCAGCTTTCCAATCCTTGGGGATCTCAGACGATATGAAATAGAGGTTGAACAGGCTGGTAATAGGGGTTGCGACAATGGCGGCGGATAGTTTCAGGAATAGAGGGTCCAGATTGTCAAGCCCAGCTGATTTGTACGGGTCCAGGTTTTGCAGCGCTTTCAGAACATCTGCTATCTGGATTTGGGTAAAGGAGAACCTGGAGAGGCTTGGGCAAGGAGCTGCGGGGGGGGCGGAGCTGTTGGCCGAGGTTTAGCCAGGCGGAAGGCATGGAGGTTGAGAAATGCTTGTTGAAGTTTTCGATAATCATGGATTTGTCGGTGGTGACCGTGTTCCCTAGCCTCAGTGCAGTGGGCAGCTGGGAGGAGGTGCTCTTGTTCTCCACAGGATGTTTTTGTGCTGGTCGAGGGCAGTCAGGTCTGGAGTGAACCAAGGGCTGTATCTGTTCTTAGTTCTGCATTTTTTGAACGGAGCATGCTTATCTAATCTAGAATCTAGATTATCTATCTAGAATTCTACTAGATTCTGCATGTACTTGATTCAACATGTACTTGATTGTACATGTACTTTGTATTTGTATTTATTATGGATCCCCATTAGTTCCTGCCAAGGCAGCAGCTACTCTTCCTGGGGTTTATTATGGATCCCCAGTCATTCCTGCCAAGGCAGCAGCTACTCTTCCTGGGGTTTATTATGGATCCCCATTCATTCCTGCCAAGGCAGCAGCTACTCTTCCTGGGGTTTATTATGGATCCCCATTAGTTCCTGTCAAGGCAGCAGCTACTCTTCCTGGGGTCCAGCAAAGTTAAGGGTCTTAGCAGGTTACTACTGAAATACTGAAATATTTTTTTTAACATTACAATACATTCACAGATTTCACTACACACTGTGTGTGTGTGTTGATTCACAGTCCCTGCTGTTCCATAAGGTGTGTTTTTATCTGTTTTTAAAATCTAATTTTACTCCTTGCGTCAGTTACCTGATGTGGAAAAGAGTTCCATGTAGTCATGGCTCTAAGTAGTACTGTGTGCCTCCCATAGTCTCTTCTGGACTTGGGGACTGTGAAGAGCCCTCTGGTGGCATGTCTTGTGAGGTATGCATGTCCGAAATGTGTGCCAGTAGTTTAGACAGACAGCTCGGGACATTCAACATGTCAATACCGCTCATAAATAAATGTAGTGATGAAGCCAATCTCTCTTCAACCAGGAGAGATTGACATGCATATTACTAATATTAGCTCTCTGTGTACATCCAATGGACAGCCGTGCTGCCCTGTTCTGAGCCAATTGTGATTTTCCTGAGACCACACGACTGAACAGTAGTCCAGGAGCAACACAACTAGGGCCTGTAGGACCTTGTTGATAGTGTCATTAAGAAGGCAGAGTAGTGCTTTATTATAGACAGACTTCTCCCCATCTTAGCTACTACTGCATTAATATGTTTGGACCATGACAGTTCACGTTCTCGGGTTACTCCAAGCAGTTTAGTCATCTCAACTTGCTCATTTTCCACATGATTTATTACAAGATTTAGTTGAGGTTTAGGGTTTAGTGAGTGTTTTGTTTCAAATACAATGCCTTAAGTTTTATAAATATTTAGGGATAACTTATTCCTTGCCACCCACTCTGAAACTATCTGCAGTTCTTTATTGAGTGTCCTTTCAGTTGCTGTAGTAGCTGACGTGAATAGTGTTGAGTCATCAACGCCAAAGTTCATGTTATTCGGAAAAGCTGACCACGACTCCATTTAGTTGATCCCTGCCTACAGACAGAAACTAAAACAAGAAGCTCCCGCGCTGAGGTCTGTTCAACGCTGGTCCGACCAATCTGATTCCACACTCCAAGACTGCTTCCATCACGTGGACTGGGATATGTTTCGTATTGCGTCAGACAACATTCATTAGAACAAGCGTTGAACATGTCGTTCCCATAGCAACGATCAAAACATTCCCAAACCAGAAACTGTGGATTGATGGCAGCATTCATTACATTTCATTATAGTACAACGGTTTGATTTGTCTAATCTTAGCAATTTCTTCTTAGCTAGCTACATAGCAGTCTTTGTATCATAGATAATTGCGTAATTATCGTATTTCGTCGTCCTAACGCAGTCTACACTGCTATCTGCCCTGCAGCTAGCCAGCTAGCTAACGTCCACCGTCTACCGATTAGCAGCACAACTATTACACTCAACTGAACGACTTGATTAGTGTAGTGTTAGCTAGCTACATAGTTGTCTTTGCTGTCTTCGTATCCAAGATAATTGTGTAGTTTAGAGTGTGTAGTTTTAGAGTGATTATGTTAATTTACCGAGGTTAGCTAGCCAGCTATTTGTCGTCCTTAACGTAGGAGACACTGCTAGCTAGCCAACAGCTAGCCAACGTCTACCGAACAGAACTTCCGCACTTAACAACCCGGTCGCATTTCGCTTCGCTCCACAGGTAGTATCACATTTTTCAATTCATTTCATTACAGTACAATGGCTTGATTTGTTTGATCGTAGCTAGCTACATAGCTAGCTACATAGCCGTCTTCGTATCAAAGATAATTGTGTAGTCTAGAGCGATTTCCTAGGTTAGCTAGCCAGCTATTGTCGTTCTTTTAACGCAACGTAACGTAATCAACACTGCTAGCCAGCTAGCCCCGAATAGCAGCACAGTAGAAACTATTACACTCAACGGAACGACTTGATTAGTGTAGTGTCAACAACACAGCCTCTGCCAGCTAGCCTACTTCAGCAGTACTGTATTATTTTAATCATTTTAGTCAATAAGATTCTTGCTACGTAAGCTTAACTTTCTGAACACTCGAGACGTGTAGTCCACTTGTCATTCCAATCTCCTTTGCATTAGCGTAGCCTCTTGTGTAGCCTGTCAACTATGTGTCTGTCTATCCCTGTTCTCTCCTCTCTGCACAGAGAATACAAACGCTCCACACCGCGTGGCCGCGGCCACCCTAATCTGGTGGTCCCAGCGCGCACGACCCACGTGGAGTTCCAGGTCTCCGGTAGCCTCTGGAACTGCCGATCTGCGGCCAACAAGGCAGAGTTCATCTCAGCCTATGCCCCCTCCAGTCCCTCGACTTCTTGGCACTGACGGAAACATGGATCACCACAGATAACACTGCTACTCCTACTGCTCTCTCTTCGTCCGCCCACGTGTTCTCGCACACCCCGAGAGCTTCTGGTCAGCGGGGTGGTGGCACTGGGATCCTCATCTCTCCCAAGTGGTCATTCTCTCTTTCTCCCCTTACCCATCTGTCTATCGCCTCCTTTGAATTCCATGCTGTCACAGTTACCAGCCCTTTCAAGCTTAACATCCTTATCATTTATCGCCCTCCAGGTTCCCTCGGAGAGTTCATCAATGAGCTTGATGCCTTGATAAGCTCCTTTCCTGAGGACGGCTCACCTCTCACAGTTCTGGGCGACTTTAACCTCCCCACGTCTACCTTAGACTCATTCCTCTCTGCCTCCTTCTTTCCACTCCTCTCCTCTTTTGACCTCACCCTCTCACCTTCCCCCTCTACTCACAAGGCAGGAAATACGCTCAACCTCATCTTTACTAGATGCTGTTCTTCCACTAACCTCATTGCAACTCCCCTCCAAGTCTCCGACCACTACCTTGTATCCTTTTCCCTCTCGCTCTCATCCAACACTTCCCACACTGCCCCTACTCGGATGGTATCGCGCCGTCCCAACCTTCGCTCTCTCTCCCCCGCTACTCTCTCCTCTTCCATCCTATCATCTCTTCCCTCTGCTCAAACCTTCTCCAACCTATCTCCTGATTCTGCCTCCTCAACCCTCCTCTCCTCCCTTTCTGCATCCTTTGACTCTCTATGTCCCCTATCCTCCAGGCCGGCTCGGTCCTCCCCTCCCGCTCCGTGGCTCGACGACTCATTGCGAGCTCACAGAACAGGGCTCCGGGCAGCCGAGCGGAAATGGAGGAAAACTCGCCTCCCTGCGGACCTGGCATCCTTTCACTCCCTCCTCTCTACATTTTCCTCTTCTCTCTCTGCTGCTAAAGCCACTTTCTACCACTCTAAATTCCAAGCATCTGCCTCTAACCCTAGGAAGCTCTTTGCCACCTTCTCCTCCCTCCTGAATCCTCCTCCCCCTCCCCCCCTCCTCCCTCTCTGCAGATGACTTCGTCAACCATTTTGAAAAGAAGGTCGACGACATCCGATCCTCGTTTGCTAAGTCAAACGACACCGCTGGTTCTGCTCACACTGCCCTACCCTGTGCTCTGACCTCTTTCTCCCCTCTCTCTCCAGATGAAATCTCGCGTCTTGTGACGGCCGGCCGCCCAACAACCTGCCCGCTTGACCCTATCCCCTCCTCTCTTCTCCAGACCATTTCCGGAGACCTTCTCCCTTACCTCACCTCGCTCATCAACTCATCCCTGACCGCTGGCTACGTCCCTTCCGTCTTCAAGAGAGCGAGAGTTGCACCCCTTCTGAAAAAACCTACACTCGATCCCTCCGATGTCAACAACTACAGACCAGTATCCCTTCTTTCTTTTCTCTCCAAAACTCTTGAACGTGCCGTCCTTGGCCAGCTCTCCCGCTATCTCTCTCAGAATGACCTTCTTGATCCATATCAGTCAGGTTTCAAGACTAGTCATTCAACTGAGACTGCTCTTCTCTGTATCACGGAGGCGCTCCGCACTGCTAAAGCTAACTCTCTCTCCTCTGCTCTCATCCTTCTAGACCTATCGGCTGCCTTCGATACTGTGAACCATCAGATCCTCCTCTCCACCCTCTCCGAGTTGGGCATCTCCGGCGCGGCCCACGCTTGGATTGCGTCCTACCTGACAGGTCGCTCCTACCAGGTGGCGTGGCGAGAATCCGTCTCCACACCATGTGCTCTCACCACTGGTGTCCCCCAGGGCTCTGTTCTAGGCCCTCTCCTATTCTCACTATACACCAAGTCACTTGGCTCTGTCATAACCTCACATGGTCTCTCCTATCATTGCTATGCAGACGACACACAATTAATCTTCTCCTTTCCCCCTTCTGATGACCAGGTGGCGAATCGCATCTCTGCATGTCTGGCAGACATATCATTGTGGATGACGGATCACCACCTCAAGCTGAACCTCAGCAAGACGGAGCTGCTCTTCCTCCCGGGGAAGGACTGCCCGTTCCATGATCTCGCCATCACGGTTGACAACTCCATTGTGTCCTCCTCCCAGAGCGCTAAGAACCTTGGCGTGATCCTGGACAACACCCTGTTGTTCTCAACTAACATCAAGGCGGTGGCCCGTTCCTGTAGGTTCATGCTCTACAACATCCGCAGAGTACGACCCTGCCTCACACAGGAAGCGGCGCAGGTCCTAATCCAGGCACTTGTCATCTCCCGTCTGGATTACTGCAACTCGCTGTTGGCTGGGCTCCCTGCCTGTGCCATTAAACCCCTACAACTCATCCAGAACGCCGCAGCCCGTCTGGTGTTCAACCTTCCCAAGTTCTCTCACGTCACCCCGCTCCTCCGCTCTCTCCACTGGCTTCCAGTTGAAGCTCGCATCCGCTACAAGACCATGGTGCTTGCCTACGGAGCTGTGAGGGGAACGGCACCTCAGTACCTCCAGGCTCTGATCAGGCCCTACACCCAAACAAGGGCACTGCGTTCATCCACCTCTGGCCTGCTCGCCTCCCTACCACTGAGGAAGTACAGTTCCCGCTCAGCCCAGTCTAAACTGTTCGCTGCTCTGGCCCCCCAATGGTGGAACAAACTCCCTCACGACGCCAGGACAGCGGAGTCAATCACCACCTTCCGGAGACACCTGAAACCCCACCTCTTTAAGGAATACCTAGGATAGGATAAGTAATCCCTCTCACCCCCCCCCTTAAAAGATTTAGATGCACTACTGTTCCACTGGATGTCATAAGGTGAATGCACCAATTTGTAAGTCGCTCTGGATAAGAGCGTCTGCTAAATGACTTAAATGTAAATGTTAAATGCATTCGCGTGAAACTGAAAGCGAGAACCACTGCTTTTAATCAGGGCAAGGTGACCGGAAACATGACCGAATACAAACAGTGTAACTATTCCCTCCGCAAGCCAATCAAACAAGCTAAGCGTCAGTATAGAGACAAAGTAGAATCTCAATTCAACGGCTCAGACACAAGAGGTATGTGGCAGGGTCTACAGTCAATTACGGATTACAAAAAGAAAACCAGCCCCGTCACGGACCAGGATGTCTTGCTCCCAGGCAGACTAAATAACTTCTTTGCCTGCTTTGAGGACAATACAGTGCCACTGACACGGCCCGCAACTAAAACATGCGGACTCTCCTTCACTGCAGCCGAGGTGAGTAAAAGATTTAAACGTGATAACCCTCGCAAGGCTGCAGGCCCAGACGGCATCCCCAGCCGCTCCCTCAGAGCATGCGCAGACCAGCTGGCCGGTGTGTTTACGGGCATATTCAATCAATCCCTATCCCAGTCTGTTGTTCCCACATGCTTCAAGAGGGCCACCATTGCTCCTGTTCCCAAGAAAGCTAAGGTAACTGAGCTAAACGACTACCGCCCCGTAGCACTCACTTCCGTCATCATGAAGTGCTTTGAGAGACTAGTCAAGGACCACATCACCTCCACCCTACCTGACACCCTAGACCCACTCCAATTTGCTTACCGCCCAAATAGGTCCACAGACGATGCAATCTCAACCACACTGCACACTGCCCTAACCCATCTGGACAAGAGGAATACCTATGTGAGAATGCTGTTCATCGACTACAGCTCGGCATTTAACACCATAGTGCCCTCCAAGCTCGTCATCAAGCTCGAGACCCTGGGTCTCGACCCCGCCCTGTGCAACTGGGTACTGGACTTCCTGACGGGCCGCCCCCAGGTGGTGAGGGTAGGCAACAACATCTCCACCCCGCTGATCCTCAACACTGGGGCCCCACAAGGGTGCGTTCTGAGCCCTCTCCTGTACTCCCTGTTCACCCACGACTGCGTGGCCACGCACGCCTCCAATTCAATCATCAAGTTTGCGGACGACACAACAGTGGTAGGCTTGATTACCAACAACGACGAGACGGCCTAAAGGGAGGAGGTGAGGGCCCTCGGAGTGTGGTGTCAGGAAAATAACCTCACACTCAACGTCAACAAAACTAAGGAGATGATTGTGGACTTCAGGAAACAGCAGAGGGAACACGCCCCTATCCACATCGATGGAACAGTAGTGGAGAGGGTAGTAAGTTTTAAGTTCCTCTGCGTACACATCACAGACAAACTGAATTGGTCCACCCACACAGACAGCATCGCGAAGAAGGCGCAGCAGCGCCTCTTCAACCTCAGGAGGCTGAAGAAATTCGGCTTGTCACCAAAAGCACTCTCAAACTTCTACAGATGCACAATCGAGAGCATCCTGTCGGGCTGTATCACCGCCTGGTACGGCAACTGCTCCGCCCACAACCATAAGGCTCTCCAGCGGGTAGTGAGGTCTGCACAACGCATCACCGGGGGCAAACTACCTGCCCTCCAGGACACTTACACCACCCGATGTCACAGGAAGGCCATAAAGATCATCAAGGACAACAACCACCCGAGCCACTGCCTGTTCACCCCGCTATCATCCAGAAGGCGAGGTCAGTACAGGTGCATCAAAGCTGGGACCGAGAGACTGAAAAACAGCTTCTATCTCAAGGCCATCAGACTGTTAAACAGTCACCACTAACATTGAGTGGCTGCTGCCAACACACTGTCATTGACACTGACCCAACTCCAGCCACTTTAATAATGGGAATTGATGGGAAATGATGGGAAATATATCACTAGCCACTTTAAACAATGCTACCTAATATAATGTTTACATACCCTACATTATTCATCTCATATGTATACGTATATACTGTACTCTATATCATCTACTGCATCTTTATGTAATACATGTATCACTAGCCACTTTAACTATGCCACTTTGTTTACACACTCATCTCATATGTATATACTGCACTCAATACCATCTACTGTATCTTGCCTATGCCGCTCTGTACCATCACTCATTCATATATCTTTATGTACATATTCTTTATCCCCTTACACTGTGTATAAGACAGTAGTTTTGGAATTGTTAGCTAGATTACTTGTTGGTTATTACTGCATTGTCGGAACTAGAACCACAAGTATTTCGCTACACTCACATTAACCTCTTCAGTCGACCCTCTACTTTTTTGAACATTCTGTTAAAAATCGCGCAACATTTCAGCGCCCTGCTACTCATGCCAGGAATATAGTATATGCATTTGCTTAGTCTGTGTGGATAGAAAACACTCAGACGTTTAAAAAACTGGTTAAATCACTGCTGTGGCTTTACCAGAACGGCATTTACATCGAAAAGCACAGGAAAAACTGATCACTGAAAATGGGAAAATATATCCATGCGCTACTTGATCCCATTGATAAAGGTGAACCACAATTAATTGACTGAGGTTGCAGTACCTACAGCTTCCACACGGTGTCTAGAGTCTTGTCATTTCCCTTCGAGTTTTTTCTTGGTCAAACACATGCAGGACACCGTATCTAATCCGGTCTAGGACAGGATATTTTCGTTGAGTTTCTAGCCGGACATTTTTCCAGACGGACAGCTAATGATCTTTACATCGCCTCCTGATGAATTTTATCGCTTATTAACGTTTACTAATACCTAAAGTTGCATTACAAACGTATTTTGAAGTGTTTTGTGAAAGTTTATCGTTGACTTTTTGAATTTTAAAAAATGACGTTACGTTTTGAAACGATGTTTTTTTCGTTTATCACACAGTCTACATATAACGATATCTAGGCTTTATATGGACCGATTTAATCGAAATAAAGACCCAAATAGTGTTTATGGGACATCTAGGAGTGCCAACAAAGAAGATGGTGAAAGGTAATGAATGTTTTCTATTTTATTGTGCGGTTTGTGTAACGCCGAAATGCTAATTATTTTGTTTACGTCCCCTGTGGGTCTTTTGGGGTGTTGCATGCTATCAGATAATAGCTTCTCATGCTTTCGCCGAAAAGCATTTTAAAAATCTGACTTGTTGCCTGGATTCACAACGAGTGTAGCTTTAATTCGATACCCTGCATGTGTATTTTAATGAACTTTTGAGTTTTAACTAATACTATTAGCATTTAGCGTAGCGCATTTGCATTTCCAGAGCTCTAGTTGGGACGCAAGCGTCCCGAGTAGAAGCAACAGGTTAACATCTGCTAACCATGTGTATGTGACAAATAAAATTTGATTTGATTTGATATTCCCATTGTTTCGTGAGGGCTGGATAGACTGCACCGCATAGTTCTTATTTCAGCCAGGACTGGGATAATTACTGAACGCTGGGCAACTGTTAAAAGTGAAATGGTTAACTTCTCATGACTCTCAGGCCCACATTATATGAAGTATTCTAGGTCGTCGAGTCTCCAAGGCAGGGCTTCCCGTCTCGGACCAGCACTGGGACTGAGATTCGTGTCGGCGGCGGGATACCAACCATCTCCAGGCTCTGGTCCTGTCGCTGGCTCTTGTAGCGGCGGTTTGGAACCAGATCTTGACCTGTGTAGGGGTCAGTTTAGCACCCCTGTCAAGCCCTGGCCATAGAGAGGCTTTTATTTTCTATTTTTGTTAGGCCAGGGTGTGACTAGGGTGGGCATTCTAGTTTCTTTATTTTATGTTTTGGCCGGGTATGGTTCTCAATCAGGGACAGCTGTCTATCGTTGTCTCTGATTGGGAATCATACTTAGGCAGCCTTTTTTCCACCTGTGTTTTGTGGGTAGTTGTTTTCTGTATAGTTTATGCACCGTACAGAACTGTTTCGGTTTTCCCTCTTGTTTATTTTTTTCGAGTGTTTGTGATCAAATGAAATCATGAACACTTACCACGCTGCGCTATGGTCCGATCCTCATTTCAACGAGAGCCGTGATAACCCCGGCCAGGTGATCTCTCTCCGGAGCCGACAGGTACTTCTGCTGCTTGAAGCGACGCTACAGCTCATAAACCTGCGCCTGTGAAAACAGCACGCGTGGCTTCCTGCGCTTCCGGGAAACAGAAGATACTCAACAAAATGGCGCTGGAGGAGATACGGTTTTTATGGTCCGTTTTACGGTCTCCTAACCAATTGTGCTATTACGTTTTTTTGGCGATATTTGTAAATTATTTTGTACATAATGTTTCTACAACCATATCTTACGGCAGAAAAGAGCTTCTAGATGTCAGGACAGCGATCACTCACCTCGGATTAGACAAAGAGCTTCTGGATATCAGGACAGCGATCACTCACCTCAGATTAGACAAAGAGCTTCTAGATATCAGGACAGCGATCACTCACCTCGGATTAGACAAAGAGCTTCTAGATATCAGGACAGCGATCACCCACCTCGGATTAGACAAAGAGCTTCTAGATATCAGGACAGCGATCACCCATCTCGGAATAGACAAAGAGCTTCGAGATATCAGGACAGCGATCACTCACCTCGGATTAGACAAAGAGCTTCTGGATATCAAGACAGCGATTACCCACCTCGGATTAGACAAAGAGCTTCTAGATATCAGGACAGCGATCACGCATCTCGGATTAGACAAAGAGCTTCTGGATATCTGGACAGCGATCACCCACCTCGGATTAGACAAATATTTTTTCAACAACAACAGCAAGCAGGACTCACACGATATTCTCCAAACACCCCACAGGGCAGACATCCCAATTATTCGCAAAAGGAAGCGATGCAGAGGACGTAGCTGACGTGAGTAAGACCTTTAAACAGGTCAACATTCCCAAGGCTGCGGGGCCAGATGGATTATCATTATGTGCTCCGGGCATGTGCTGACCAACTGGCAGGTGTCTTCACTGACATTTTCAACATGTCCCTGATTGAGTCTGTAATACCAACATGCCTCAAGCAGACCACCATAGTCCCTGTGCCCAAGAACACAAAGGCAACCTGCCTAAATGACTACAGACCCGTGGCACTCACGTCCGTAGCCATGAAGTGATTTGAAAGACTGGTCATGGCTCACATCAACACCATTATCCATCAACACCATTATCCCAGAATTTGCATACCGCCCAAACAGATCCTCAGATGATGCAATCTCTTTTGCACTCCACACTTCCCTTTCCCACCTGGACAAAAGGAACACCTATGTGAGAATGCTATTAACTTCTTAAGATATAGGGGGCAGCATTTTCACTTTTGGATAAATATCGTGCCCAATTTCAACTTCCCGCGACTCATACCAAGAATATAAGATATGCATATGATTAGTAGATTTGGATGGAGAACACTCTGAAGTTTCTAAAACTGTTTGAATCATGTCTGTGAGTATAACAGAACTTATGTAGCAGGCAAAACCCCAAGGATTCCTCCCCCCTTCTCTGTTCACTATATTGTCTTTGGCATTGGATATTTAATATATATTTCCTATTTTCAGTTCCTACCGCTTCCACACGATGTCGCCAGTCTTTGGAATATGGTTGAGGTTATTCCTTTGTGTTATGAAGAAGTAGGTCAACTCGGAACTGGGGACACTTTTGTGAGTTGCACAAGACGTAAAAAGCAGTGCTGGTTTCTTTTTGTTCCTGTATTGAATACAGATTGCCGGGTCTACAATTTGATCGATTATTAACGTTTAAAAATACCTGACGTTGTATAACAAAAGTAGTTTGAAATATTTTGGCAAAGTTTATAGGCAACTTTTGAAATATTTTGTAGTGACGTTGGGTTTTTGTAAGCTGCTATTTTCTGGATCAAACGCTCTTTATAAATGGATATTTTTGATATGGACGGAATTAATTGGAAAAAAAGGACCAATTGTGATGTTTATGGGACATATTGGAGTGCCAACAAAAAAAGCTTGTCAAAGGTAATGCATGTTTTATATTTTATTTCAACGTTTTGTGTAGCGCCTGCTATGCTAGCTCCTTTGTTTACTCCTAGTGCAAATGTTCCAGGCTATCAGATAATAGCTTCTTATGCTTTCGCCGAAAAGCCTTTTAAAAATCTGACATGTTGGCTGGATTCACAACGAGTGTAGCTTTAATTGAGTATCTTACATGTGTGATTTAATGAAAGTTTGAATTTTATAGCATTTTATTTGAATCTGGCGCTCTGCATTTCCCCTGGCAATTGGCCAGTTGAGACGTTAGCGTCTCCCCTATCCATAAGAGGTTTTAAATAAAGGAAAAAAAAAAATATATATATATACAAATCTGTGGTAGAACAGTCTGAAGCAGCCTTGTTATTTCCTGTACTCGTGCTCCTGGGTAGCTTGGTTTTTGACTTTGGGACCAAGATGTTTCTCGCCATAGAGCTGCACATGATGACAGCTGGTGACGTTGAATGAGCCGGTCTCTCAGGAAACGTCAAGGTCTGGTGAGGGTGGGAGCTCCAAGGATCTGATCCCGAGGTAGAAGCCACCGGAGAGGGAGACAGAACCGATGACGAAGACGCTTGACAATAAGTTCTGAAGATAAAGTAAGCTAGCCATTCAGCTTGACAATTGGCACTGAATATAAAGTAAGCTAGCCATTCAGCTTGACAATAGGCACTGAAAATAAAGTAAGCTAGCTATTCAGCTTGACAATAGGTATTGAAAATAAAGTAAGCTAGCCATTCAGCTTGACAATAGGCACTGAAAATAAAGTAAGCTAGCCATTCAGCTTGACAATAGGCACTGAAAATAAAGTAAACTAGCCATTCAGCTTGACAATAGGCATTGAAAATAAAGTAAGCTAGCCATTCAGCTTGACAATAGGTACTGAAAATAAAGTAAGCTAGCCATTCAGCTTGACAATAGGCACTGAAAATAAAGTAAGCTAGCCATTCAGCTTGACAATAGGCACTGAAAATAAAGTAAGCTAGCCATTCAGCTTGACAAAAGGTACTGCAAATAAAGTAAGCGAGCCATTCAGCTTGACCATAAGTACTGCAAATAAAGTAAGCTAGCCATTCAGCTTGACAATAGGCACTGAAGATAAAGCTAGCCATTCAGCTTGACAATAGGCACTGAAGATAAAGCTAGCCATTCTGCTTGATAGAGAATAATAAATGCATGTGGCATGTATGCTTTATTAAGTCCTTATATAGGTACTAGGTTCCTATCCCTTTATTAATTCGTTATATAAGTACAAGGTACGTAAACCTAACCCTTTATTAAATCCTTACATAGAGACTGGTGCACTTCACTGCAAGCAAGGAGGCCTACAAACCTGCTTCAGTTACACCAGCTCTGTCAGGACGAATGGGCCAAAATTCACCCAACTTATTGTGGGAAGCTTGTGGAAGGCTACCTGAAATGTTTGACCCAAGTTAAACAATTTAAAGGCAATGCTATCAAATACTAATTGAGTGTATGTAATATTCAGACCCACTGGGAATGTGATGAAAGAAATAAAAGCTGAAAGAAATAATTCTCTCTACTATTATTCTGAGATTTCACATTCTTAATATAAAGTGGCAATCCTAACTGACCTGAGACAGGGAATTTTTACTAGGATAAAATGTCATGAATTGAGAAAAACGGAGTTTAAATGCATTTGGCTATGGTGTATTTAAACTTCCGACTTCAAATGTAGGTACTTGTGTAGGTACTTTCTTACCAGATAAGTTATAATATCTATGTTTATATTGATAAAAGGACAAAGAAACCTTTATATGTAACAATGTCAAAATGGATGAAGACACTCCAAGTTTAGTCGCTAAAACTGGACACCATAAACACCATATTCTTAGTCGAAATCTAAACCCTCCGCAGGAATAAACAGATTCTCATATTAGTGTTGAAAAATAGATGGAGTTGGGGACAGTAAAGGTGTTGTATTCAATATATGGGCTTTCATGTGCTAAATGGAATGTTATTCATATCTGAGTGCACAGTGTTTTGGGGTTATTCTGCAGGAGTTGCTTCCTGTACCATGGGACCCCATTCCTTTTACCGAGAGCCGTTTGAGAAAATCTCAACAGACCTTGATACAATTACTGAACCTTCCTCTCTCCATCTTGTCTCTCGTGCCCCCCCTTCTCGCCCCCTCTGGCACCGCTACAGACCTCACGGGGGAATAGCAGCGACTATTCAGAAGAAGATTTGGTCAGTCAGGCATCAAATGTAGGCCTCTTCTCACACATTCGCTGCCGTGGCGGCAGCGTCGAGGGACCTGTATTGTGCCTTTTCACACACTCCTCTCAGCGGACTCAGAAACCCTCAGCCCGGGGAAGAGAGGAGGAGCGAGAGAGAGGAGATAGAGAGACAGAGAAAGAAAGAGACAGAGAGAGGGAGACAGCGAGAGGGAGACAGAGGGAGAGAAAAAGAGACACAGAGGGAGAGAGTGGGAGAGAGACATAGAGATACAGCTCCTGGGCTAAAGGAGTGTGACCTCTGGTGACCTCCAGTCTCTTTGCTTCAGGGGGTTTCAGCCTGAAGCTTTTTTTCTAGCTCCTGGACCGGGTTCTACCTTGGAGAGGAAATTAGATTTCTAGTGTTGACCCTCAATGGACACATGATGTTAATGGACAGGGGAAGTAGATTGGGGTTGAGGTGGAGTGGAAGGGGACTGGCATAGCGGTGGAGAGGAGTGGTGTGGGGTTGTGAGAGAGGTGGGGTGGGTAGAGGTGGGGTGATGGTGGACTGGGAGAGAGGTTGGTGGAGTGGGACTGGGGTAGAGGTGGGTGGAGGCGGACTGGGGTAGAGGTTGGTGGAATGGTACTGGGGTAGAGGTGGGTGGACAGGGACTGGGGTAGAGGTGGGTGGAATGGGACTGGGTTTAGAGGTGGGTGGAATGGGACTGGGGTAGAGGTGGGTGGAGTGGGACTGGGGTAGAGGTGGGTGGAGTGGGACTGGGGTAGAGGTGGACTGGGGTAGAGGTTGGTGGAGTGGGACTGGGGTAGAGGGTGGTGGAGGTGGACTGGGGTAGAGGGTGGTGGAGGTGGACTGGGGTAGAGGGTGGTGGAGGTGGACTGGGGTAGAGGTGGGTGGAGTGGGACTGGGGTAGAGGTGGGTGGAGTTGGACTGGGGTAGTTGTGGGGTGGGTAGAGGTGGGGTGGGCTGGTGCTGGGATAGAGGTTGATGGGGCTGGGATAGAGAGGTTGATGGGGCTGGGATAGAGGTTGATGGGGCTAGGATAGAGGTTGGTGGGGCTGGGATAGAGGTTGGTGGGGCTGGGATAGAGGTTGGTGGGGCTGGGATAGAGGTGGGTGGGGCTGGGATAGAGATGGGGTGGGTTGGAGGTTGGTGGGGCTGGGATAGAGGTTGGTGGGGCTGGGATAGAGGTGGGTGGGGCTGGGATAGAGGTTGGTGGGGCTGGGATAGAGGTGGGTGGGGCTGGGATAGAGGTTGATGGGGCTGGGATAGAGGTTGGTGGGGCTGGGATAGAGGTTGATGGGGCTGGGATAGAGATTGATGGGGCTGGGATAGAGATGGGGTGGGGCTGGGATAGAGGTTGGTGGGGCTGGGATAGAGGTGGGTGGGGCTGGGATAGAGGTTGATGGGGCTGGGATAGAGATTGATGGGGCTGGGATAGAGATGGGGTGGGGCTGGGATAGAGGTTGGTGGGGCTGGGATAGAGGTTGGTGGGGCTGGGATAGAGGTTGGTGGGGCTGGGATAGAGGTTGGTGGGGCTGGGATAGAGGTTGGTGGGGCTGGGATAGAGGTTGATGGGGCTGGGATAGAGATGGGGTGGGATAGAGGTTGGTGGGGCTGGGATAGAGGTTGGTGGGGCTGGGATAGAGATGGGGTGGGATAGAGGTTGGTGGGGCTGGGATAGAGGTTGGTGGGGCTGGGATAGAGGTGGGGTGGGGCTGGAATAGAGGTGGGGTGGGGCTGGGATAGAGGTGGGGGTGGGGCTGGGATAGAGGTGGGGTGGGGCTGGGATAGAGGTGGGTGGGGCTGGGATAGAGATGGGGTGGGTCTGGGATAGAGGTTGGTGGGGCTGGGATAGAGATGGGGTGGGGCTGGGATAGAGATGGGGTGGGGCTGGGATAGAGGTGGGTGGGACTGGGATAGAGGTTGATGGGGCTGGGATAGAGGTTGATGGGGCTGGGATAGAGGTTGGTGGGGCTGGGATAGAGGTTGATGGGACTGGGATAGAGGTGGGGTGGGACTGGGATAGAGGTGGGGTGGGGCTGGGATAGAGATGGGGTGGGCCTGGGATAGAGATGGTGTGGGGCTGGGATAGAGGTTGGTGGGGCTGGGATAGAGGTGGGTGGGGCTGGGATAGAGGTGGGTGGGGCTGGGATAGAGGTGGGTGGGGCTGGGATAGAGGTGGGTGGGGCTGGGATAGAGGTGGGTGGGGCTGGGATAGAGGTTGGTGGGGCTGGGATAGAGATGGGGTGGGGCTGGGATAGAGGTTGTTGGGGCTGGGATAGAGATGGGGTGGAGGCAGACTGATGTAGATGTTGGTGGAGTGGGTGGATGTTGAGAAAGTAAAGACATACATTTTTTTGACCCTCTTTTTCTCCCCAATTTCTTGATTACGATCTTGTCTCATCGCTACAACTCACCAACGGGCGGTGAAGGTCAAGTAATGCGTCCTCTGAAACATGACCTGCCAAACCGCGCTTCTTAAAATGGATTGCCTAAAATTACATACCCAGCCTGTTGCTCAGGAAAGCAAGGATATGCATATTCTTGATACCATTTGAAACAAAAAACTTTGAAGTTTGTGGAAATGTGAAATGAATGTAGGAGAACATAACACATTAGATCTGGTAAAAGATAATACATAGAAAAAACATGTAGTTTGTAAGATCTTCTTTGAAACGTAAGAGAAAGGCCATAATGTATTATTCCAGCCCAGGCACAATTTAGATTTTGGCCACTAGATGGCATCAGTCTGTATGTGCAACGTTTTAGACTGATCCAATGAACCATTGCATTTATGTTCAAACTGTTGTATCAAGACTGCCCAAATGTGCCTAATTGGTTTATTAATAAATTATCATGTTCATAACTGTGCAATCTCCTCAAACAATAGCATGGTTTTCTTTCACTGTAATAGCTACTGTACATTGGAAAGTGCAGTTAGATTAACAAGAACTTAAGCTTTCTACCAATATCAGATATGTCTATGTCCTGGGAAATGTTCTTGTTACTTACAACCTCATTAGCCTATGTTAGCTCAAACATCCCACAGGGGACCCACCAATCCTGTAGAGATTAACACTCACCCAATTAACCTGGAAGCCAACCGCAACCTTCAGGGGTCCAGCCGCTCCCAGCGCGATGAGCCAAGTAAATCCCCCCACAGCCAGGCCCTCCCCTAAACCGGACGACACTGGGCCAATTGTGCACCGCCCTATGGTACTCCTGGTCACGGCTGGTAATGACACAGCCTGGGATCGAACCCCAGGCTGTAGTGACGCCGCAACACTGCAATGCAGCGCCTTAGACCGCTGCCCCACTCGGGAGGCCCCAAGGACATGCATTTCTATTCATGGTTTTAGGGCAGGTAGTGTGTTGAAAGCTTTTTCTTCAGGATTGAAAGGTATAAAGGTGTAAAGCTCAGAGGATTTAACCTCCATCAGTATTTATCACAAACCCTCCTCTCCTTCCTTCTTTCTGTCCTTCTTTCCTTCCTTCCTGTACTGCAGTTGGCTGCCCTAGCCATCAGACCCTAAGACCAGTCAATGCACTAACACAGCGATATGGCTGTATTCAATTCACTTTAACCGTTAATCAATACCGATAGAGCCATGTTCCAGTTGATTATCATTCTAAATGTCCCTAATTGAGATTCAAGGTGTAGAAACTAGTCTATTTGACAGATGACATAAACTATACAGTATATTCCAGACTGTTCCATGAAGGCAACAGAAAGAGCAACGTGACCAGGACAACTTGTCTCTGTGTGCCACTCAGACATGCTCCGGAGTCCTAGGGAGGATTATGTTTCAGAACTTGTCAAGATAACAGAATTCACTTTTATCATGTTTGCCAAATACATGTGTTACCTGCTCCATAGAAACTGCTCTACCTAATGAATGGACAAAGATAAGGAAATAATTTACCAACCTGAGGCTGACTATGCATGTGTGTGTGTGCGTGCGTGTGTGTGTGTGTGCGTATGTGTGTGTGTGCGTATGTGTGTGTGTGCGTGTGTGTGTTTTCACAGGGAAAACGGTGTCAAAATGTGTCGAGGGGAGCAGTCAAACAACTGGACAACCTCTGAATATGTATTGGAAAAGACTGTGGTAAGATATGACATATGCTGCATGGTAGGATATGATATATGCTGCATGGTAGGATATGATATATGCTGCATGGTAAGATATGATATATGCTGCATGGTAAGATGTGATATATGCTGCATGGTAAGATATTATATATATGCTGCATGGTAAGATATGATATATGCTGCATGGTAAGATATGATATATGCTGCATGGTAAGATATTATATATGCTGCATGGTAAGATATTAAATATGCCGCATGGTAAGATATGATATATATGCTGCATGGTAAGATATGATATATATGCTGCATGGTAAGATATGATATATATGCTGCATGGTAAGATGTGATATATGCTGCATGGTAAGATATGATATATGCCGCATGGTAAGATATGATATATATGCCGCATGGTAAGATATGATATATATGCCGCATGGTAAGATATGATATATATGCCGCATGGTAAGATATGATATATATGCCGCATGGTAAGATTTGATATATATGCCGCATGGTAAGATATGATATATATGCCGCATGGTAAGATATGATATATATGCCGCATGGTAAGATATGATATATATGCCGCATGGTAAGATATTATATATGCCGCATGGTAAGATATGATATATGCCGCATGGTAAGATATTATATATGCCGCATGGTAAGATATGATATATGCCGCATGGTAAGATATGATATATGCCGCATGGTAAGATATGATATATGCTGCATGGTAAGATAGGATATATGCTGCATGGTAAGATATTATATATGCTGCATGGTAAGATATTATATATGCTGCATGGTAAGATATAATATATGCTGCATGGTAAGATGGTTGCGGTGGCGATTTTAATGAATTGTTCATCAGGCTAATGGATTGGGGGTAGAAGCTGTTGATGAGCCTTTTGGTCCTAGTCTTGGCTCTTCGGTACCGCTTGCCGTGCAGTAGCAGAGAAAACAGTCTAGAAGCTGTTGATGAGCCTTTTGGTCCTAGACTTGGGGCTTCGGTAACGCTTGCCGTGCGGTAGCAGAGAAAACAGTCTAGAAGCTGTTGATGAGCCTTTTGGTCCTAGACTTGGCTCTTCGGTACCGCTTGCCGTGCGGTAGCAGAGAAAACAGTCTAGAAGCTGTTGATGAGCCTTTTGGTCCTAGACTTGGGGCTTCGGTACCGCTTGCCGTGCGGTAGCAGAGAAAACAGTCTAGAAGCTGTTGATGAGCCTTTTGGTCCTAGACTTGGCTCTTCTTTTGGTCCTAGACCGCGGTACCGCTTGCCGTGCGGTAGCAGAGAAAACAGTCTAGAAGCTGTTGATGAGCCTTTTGGTCCTAGACTTGGGGCTTCGGTACCGCTTGCCCGTGCGGTAGCAGAGAAAACAGTCTAGAAGCTGTTGATGAGCCTTTTGGTCCTAGACTTGGGGCTTCGGTACCGCTTGCCGTGCGGTAGCAGAGAAAACAGTCTAGAAGCTGTTGATGAGCCTTTTAGTCCTAGACTTGGGGCTTTGGTACCGCTTGCCGTGCGGTAGCAGAGAAAACAGTCTAGAAGTTGCCTGACTGGAGTCTCTGACAATTTTATGGGCTTTCCTCAGACAACGCCTATTATATACAATTGGAGTCGGAAGTTTACATACACTTAGGTTGGAATCATTAAAACTCGTTTTTCAACCACTCCACACATTTCTTGTTTTAACAAACTATAGTTTTGGCAAGTCGGTTAGGACATCTACTTTGCGCATAACACAAGTCATTTTTCCAACAATTGTTTACTGACAGATTATTTCACTTATAATTCACTGCATCACAACTCCAGTCAAATGTTTGTACACCTACTCATTCAAGGGTTTTTCTTAATTATTTTAGATTTTATCCATTGTAGAATAATAGTGAAGACATCAAATCTATGAAGTACCACATATAGAATCAAGTAGTAACCAAAAAAGTGTTAAACATATCAAAATATATTTTAGATTTTTCAAAGTACCCACCTTTTGCCTCAATCAATGAATCACATTTATTTATAAAGCTCTTTCTACATGAGCAGATGCCACAAAGTGCTACACAGCAGCCCAGCCTAAAACCCCAAATAGCAAGCAATGCAGATGTAGAAGCACGGTGGCTAGGAAAAACTAGACTTGGGGACAGGGCTCCGGGCAGCCGAGCGGAAATGGAGGAAAACTCGCCTCCCTGCGGACCTGACATCCTTTCACTCCCTCCTCTCTACATTTTCCTCTTCTCTCTCTGCTGCTAAAGCCACTTTCTACCACTCTAAATTCCAAGCATCTGCCTCTAACCCTAGGAAGCTCTTTGCAACCTTCTCCTCCCTCCTGAATCCTCCTCCCCCTCCCCCCCCTCCTCCCTCTCTGCAGATGACTTCGTCAACCATTTTGAAAAGAAGGTCGACGACATCCGATCCTCGTTTGCTAAGTCAAACGACACCGCTGGTTCTGCTCACACTGCCCTACCCTGTGCTCTGACCTCTTTCTCCCCTCTCTCTCCAGATGAAATCTCGCGTCTTGTGACTTCCGGCCGCCCAACAACCTGCCCGCTTGACCCTATCCCCTCCTCTCTTCTCCAGACCATTTCCGGAGACCTTCTCCCTTACCTCACCTCGCTCATCAACTCATCCCTGACCGCTGGCTACGTCCCTTCCGTCTTCAAGAGAGCGAGAGTTGCACCCCTTCTGAAAAAACCTACACTCGATCCCTCCGATGTCAACAACTACAGACCAGTATCCCTTCTTTCTTTTCTCTCCAAAACTCTTGAACGTGCCGTCCTTGGCCAGCTCTCCCGCTATCTCTCTCAGAATGACCTTCTTGATCCAAATCAGTCAGGTTTCAAGACTAGTCATTCAACTGAGACTGCTCTTCTCTGTATCACGGAGGCGCTCCGCACTGCTAAAGCTAACTCTCTCTCCTCTGCTCTCATCCTTCTAGACCTATCGGCTGCCTTCGATACTGTGAACCATCAGATCCTCCTCTCCACCCTCTCCGAGTTGGGCATCTCCGGCGCGGCCCACGCTTGGATTGCGTCCTACCTGACAGGTCGCTCCTACCAGGTGGCGTGGCGAGAATCCGTCTCCACACCACGTGCTCTCACCACTGGTGTCCCCCAGGGCTCTGTTCTAGGCCCTCTCCTATTCTCGCTATACACCAAGTCACTTGGCTCTGTCATAACCTCACACACATGGTCTCTCCTATCATTGCTATGCAGACGACACACAATTAATCTTCTCCTTTCCCCCTTCTGATGACCAGGTGGCGAATCGCATCTCTGCATGTCTGGCAGACATATCAGTGTGGATGACGGATCACCACCTCAAGCTGAACCTCGGCAAGACGGAGCTGCTCTTCCTCCCGGGAAGGACTGCCCGTTCCATGATCTCGCCATCACGGTTGACAACTCCATTGTGTCCTCCTCCCAGAGCGCTAAGAACCTTGGCGTGATCCTGGACAACACCCTGTCGTTCTCAACTAACATCAAGGCGGTGGCCCGTTCCTGTAGGTTCATGCTCTACAACATCCGCAGAGTACGAACCTGCCTCACACAGGAAGCGGCGCAGGTCCTAATCCAGGCACTTGTCATCTCCCGTCTGGATTACTGCAACTCGCTGTTGGCTGGGCTCCCTGCCTGTGCCATTAAACCCCTACAACTCATCCAGAACGCCGCAGCCCGTCTGGTGTTCAACCTTCCCTTCAACCTTCCCAAGTTCTCTCACGTCACCCGCTCCTCCGCTCTCTCCACTGGCTTCCAGTTGAAGCTCGCATCCGCTACAAGACCATGGTGCTTGCCTACGGAGCTGTGAGGGGAACGGCACCTCAGTACCTCCAGGCTCTGATCAGGCCCTACACCCAAACAAGGGCACTGCGTTCATCCACCTCTGGCCTGCTCGCCTCCCTACCACTGAGGAAGTACAGTCCCCGCTCAGCCCAGTCAAAACTGTTCGCTGCTCTGGCCCCCCAATGGTGGAACAAACTCCCTCACGACGCCAGGACAGCGGAGTCAATCACCACCTTCCGGAGACACCTGAAACCCCACCTCTTTAAGGAATACCTAGGATAGGATAAAGTAATCCCTCTCACCCCCCTTAAAAGATTTAGATGCACTACTGTTCCACTGGATGTCATAAGGTGAATGCACCAATTTGTAAGTCGCTCTGGATAAGAGCGTCTGCTAAATGACTTAAATGTAAAATGTAAATGTAAAAACTTCATAGGCAGAAACCTAGGAAGAAACCTAGAGAGGAACCAGGCTCTGAGGGGTGGCCAATCCTCTTCTGGCTGTGCTGGGTGGAGATTATTAGAGTACATGGTCATTTAAGGCCAGATTGTTCTTTAAGATGTTCAAATGTTCATAGATGAGCAGCAGGGTCAAATAATAATAATCGTAGTGGTTGTAGAGGGTGCAACAGGTCAGTACCTCGAGAGTAAATGTCAGTTGTCTTTTCATAGCCGATCATTAAGAAGTTGAGACAGCAGGTACAGTAGAGAGAGAGAGAGAGATTTTAGAAAACAAGGTAGCACGTCCGGTGAACAGTTACAACGCAACACACTCTTGGCATTCTCTCAACCAGCATCATGAGTAATGCTTTTCCAACAGTCTTCAAGTAGTTCCCACATATGTTAAGCACTTGTTGGCTGCTTTTCATTCACTCTGCAGTCCAACTCATCCCAAACCCTCTAGTTGGTTTGAGATCAGGGGATTGTGGTGGCCAGGTCATCTGATGCAGCACCACATCACTTTCCTTCTTGGTCAAATAGCCTTTACTCAGCCTGGAGGTGTGTTTTGGGTCATTGTCCTGTTGAAAAACAAATGATAGTCCCACTAAGCACAAACCGGATGGGATGGCGTATCGCTGCAGAATGCTGTGATAACCAGCATGGCCAAGTGTGCCTTGAATTCTAAATAATTCACTGACAGTGTCACCAGCAACGCACACCCACACCATCACATCTCCTCCTACATGCTTCATGGTGGGAGCCACACATGCGGAGATCATCCATTCAGCTACACTGCATCTCACAAAGACGCAGCGGTTGGTACCAAAGTTCTCAAATTTGAATTCATCAGACCAAAGGAAAGATTTCCACTGGTTTAATGTCCATTGCTCATGTTTCTTGCCCCAATAAGTATGTTATTCTTATTGGTGTCCTTTAGTAGTGGTTTCCTTGCAGCAATTCGACCATTAAGGCCTGAATCACACAGTCTGCTCTGAACAGTTGATGTTGAGATGTGTCTGTTACTTGAACACTGTGAAGCATTTATTTGGGCTGGAAAGTTTTTGAAATTTTCCAGATTGACTGACATTCTTGTCTTAAAGAAATTATGGACTGTCATTTCTCTCTGCTTATTTGAGCTGTTCTTTCCATAATATGGACTTGGTCTTTTACCAAATCGGGTTATCTTCTGTATTCCACCCCTACCTTGTCACAACACAACTGATTGGCTCAAATGTATTAAGAAGGAAAGAAATTCCACAAATTAACAAGGCACAACTGTTAATTGAAAGCATTCCAGGTGACTACCTCATGAAGCTGGTTGAGAGAATGCCAAGAGTGTGCAAAGCTGTCATCAAGGCAAAGGGTGGCTACTTTGAAAAATCTCAAATATAAAATACATTTTGATTCGTTTAACTCTTTTCTGGTTACCACGTGATTCCATATGTGTTATTTCATCATTTTGATGCCTTCATTATTATTCTACAATGTAGAAAACAGTAAAAATAATGAAAAACACTGGAATGTATAGGTGTGTCCAAACGTTGACTTGTACTGTATATTTATACACACTACCGTTCAAAAGTTTGAGGTCACTTAGAAACACCAGTCTCAACGTCAACAGTGAAGAGGCGACTCCGGGATGCTAGTGACCACTAGTGACCATATACCATATTTCGTCATTTGAGCTTCTAGTCATGAGTTCCCTGAATTCCTATTGGACCTTGTAGTCATAGAAGATAATATTCTAATTTGTGGTGACTTTAATATTCACATGAAAAAGTCCACAGACGCACTCCAAAATAATTTCGGAGCCATCATTGACTCAGTGGGTTTTGTCCAACATGTCTCTGGACCAACTCACTGTCACAGTCATACTCTGGACCTAGTTTTGTCCCATGGAATACATCTTGTGTATCTCAATGTTTTTCCTCATAATCCTGGACTATCGGACCACCATTTTATTACATTTACAATTGCAACAAATAATCTGCTCAGACCCCAACCAAGGAGCATTAAAAGTCGTACTATAAATTCACAGACAACACAAAGATTCCTGTTGGGGCTAGCCCTGAATACTGCCCCTTCTGGAGGAATTCGGCACCCATATAAACCATGATAAATTTTTGTCAAAAGTTGCTAATATATGCATATAAAAATTATTATCGAATAGGAAACACTCTAAAGCTTATAAAACCGTTTAAATTTTGTGTCTCTATGTAAAGCAGAAGTCTCAGGGCATGCATTCTCCCAAAGTCTCTCTTGTAATGGAAAAAGTTGCCACCACTTTGACGTCATCGTATACACACTTCCCAAGCAGTTATAACCATGGAAACAGTTTCTACGTCTTCAGCGTGAAGCCTGCTTTCGATGAGGCGTGTAACTGTGAGAATCGCGCGCTCACGAGACGTTCAGCGTGCCCAAACGTCCCGGTGACGCAAAAAAAAAGTTTCACCAATGGGAGCTGGGAAATTTCTCTCTCTTTCCCTCAGGATGGACTGAACAACGTGTGCTTCTCTGTTCGCCCTCACGATTGCTGTAGACCTTTATAACATGTTAAGGCTTAATTATAAACATAGTTTGACAAGTTTACTCGAAATATAATGTATACTTTCGATGTTTTGGTGCGCATCCACTTGAAATTTGCATACATTTCGACCGAAAAGTGTCTAGTTTGAGAACGGAAAGACACAGACTTGAAAACTGAACGCTAACTTGGTGAGTATTAACCCTTCCAGGTCTTCTGAAGGAAGAACAGCCATGGTAAGGGAATATTTATGTCTTCATTTTGGGTTTCTGTCGACTCCAAGATAGAGGAGTCAGTATGCTAAATGAGAGCGCCGACTCTCTATTATAGCCTAGTGAACGCCAAATGTAACGTTAAAAATAATTGTAACATAGCGATTGCATTTAGAAGAAGTTTATCTTGCCATACATATGTAAAACATGCATATTTAGTCAAAGTTTATGATGTGTATTCCTTGTTAGCTGACGTTATCTGCCGGAGCTATTTTATTTCTCCTGACATTGCAGTAGCATTTTTTGAACGATGCATAATTGTAAACAGAGATTTATGGATATATATTGCATATTATTGAAAAAAATGAATGTACTGTGTAACATGTTATATTACTGTCATCTGATGAAGATTTCAAAAGGTTAGTGAAATGATTTTTCTTTTAATCCTGCGTTTGTTGATTGCATATTTTTTCCTACTTGGCTAAGCTAATGAGGTATGTATGCAGTGGTGGTTGGACATAAATATGTGCTATGTTTTCGCCGTAAAACATTTTAGAAATCTGACTTGCTGGGTAGATAAATAACTTCTTTATCTTTCATTTGAGCCATTTTTCAAGCGATTCTGTGGAGGTTAAATATTTTTAGGATTATTTCTTGCGTTCCCTTCGCCACATTACAGCTCAGGGGGGATGGGGGGTGATCCCAAAGGGGATCATGTATCCCCATCACGTTAATGCCCTTCCAGACTCCCTCTGCCTACCCAAGGATGTCAGAGGACACAAATCAGTTAACAACCTAACTGAGGAACTCAATTGAACCTTGTGCAATACCCTAGATGCAGTTGCACCCCTAAAAACTAAAAACATTTCTCATAAGAAACTAGCTCCCTGGTATACAGAAAATACCCGAGCTCTGAAGCAAGCTTCCAGAAAAATGGGACGGAAATGGTGCCACACCAAACTGGAAGTCTTCCTACTAGCTTGGAAAGACAGTACCGTGCAATATCGAAGAGCCCTTACTGCTGCCCGATCATCCTATTTTTCCAACTTAATTGAGGAAAATAAGAACGATCCGAAATGTATTTTTGATACTGTCGCAAAGCTAACTAAAAAGCAGCATTCCCCAAGTGAGGATGGCTTTTACTTCAGCAGTAATAAATTCATAACTTTTTTGAGGAAAAGATCATGATTATTAGAAAGCAAATTACAGACTCCTCTTTAAATCTGCGTATTCCTTCAAAGCTCAGTTGTCCTGAGTCTGCACAACTCTGCCAGGACCTAAGATCAAGAGAGACACTCAAGTGTTTTAGTACTATATGTCTTGACACAATGATGAAAATAATCATGGCCTCTAAACCTTCAAGCTGCATACTGGACCCTATTCCAACTAAACTACTGAAAGAGCTGCTTCCTGTGCTTGGCCCTCCTATGTTGAACATAATAAACGGCTCTCTATCCACTGGATGTGTACCAAACTCACTAAAAGTGGCAGTAATAAAGCCTCTCTTGAAAAAGCCAAACCTTGACCCAGAAAATATAAAAAACTATCGGCCTATATCGAATCTTCCATTCCTCTCAAAATTTTTAGAGAAGGCTGTTGCGCAGCAACTCACTGCCTTCCTAAAGACAAACAATGTATACGAAATGCTTCAGTCTGGTTTTAGACCCGATCATAGCACTGAGACGGCACTTGTGAAGGTAGTAAATTACATTTTAATGGCATCAGACCGAGGCTCTACATCTGTCCTTGTGCTCCTAGACCTTAGTGCTGCTTTTGATACCATCGATCACCACATTCTTTTGGAGAGATTGGAAACCCAAATTGTTCTACACGGACAAGTTCTGGCCTGGTTTAGATCTTATCTGTCGGAAAGATATCAGTTTGTCTCTGTGAATGGTTTGTCCTCTGACAAATCAACTGTAAATTCCGGTGATCCTCAAGGTTCCGTTTTAGGACCACTATTGTTTTCAATATATATAATACCTCTTGGGGATGTCATTTGAAAACATAATGTTAACTTTCACTGCTATGTGGATGACACACAGCTGTACATTTCAATGAAACATGGTGAAGCCCCAAAATTGCCCTCGCTAGAAGCCTGAGTTTCAGACATAAGGAAGTGGATGGCTGCAAACTTTCTATTTTTAAAACTCGGACAAAACAGAGATGCTTGTTCTAGGTCCCAAGAAACAAAGAGATCTTCTATTGAAGCTGACAATTACTCTTAATGGTTGTGCAGTCGTCTCAAATAAAACTGTGAAGGACCTCTGCGTTACTCTGGACCCTGATCTCTCTTTTGACGAACATATCAAGACTGTTTCAAGGACAGCTTTTTTCCATCTACGTAACATTGCAAAAATCTGAAACTTTCTGTCCAAAAATGATGCAGAAAAATGTATTCATGCTTTTGTTACTTCTAGGTTAGACTACTGCAATGCTCTACTTTCCGGCTACCCGGATAAAGCACTAAATACATTTCAGTTAGTGCTAAATATTGCTGCTAGAATCTAGACTAGAACCCCCAAAAAATTTCATATTACTCCAGTGCTAGCCTCCCTACACTGGCTTCCTGTCAAGGCAAGAGCTGATTTCAAGGTTTTACTGCTAACCTACAAAGCATTACATGGTTTGCTCTACCTATCTCTCTGATTTGGTCCTGCCGTACATACCCTCAGGTATGCTACGGTCACAAGACGCAGGCCTCCTAATTGTCCCTATAATTTCTAAGCAACCAGCTGGAGGCAGGGTTTTCTCCTATAGAGCTCCGTTTTTATGGTATGGTCTGCCTACCCATGTGAGAGACGCAAACTCGATCTCAACCTTTAAGTCTTTACTGAAGACTCATGTCTTCAGTGGGTCATATGATTGAGTGTAGTCTGGCCCAGGAGTGTGAAGGTGAACGGAAACGCTCTGGAGCAACAAACCACCCTTGCTGTCTCTGCTTGGCCGGTTCCCCTCTTTCCACTGGGATTCTCTGCCTCTAACCCTATTACTGGGGTTGAGTCACTGGCTTACTGGTGCTCTTTCATGCCGTCCCTAGGAGGGGTGCATCACTTGAGTGGGTTGAGTCACTGATGTGATCTTCCTGTCTGGGTTGGCGCCCCCCCTTGGGTTGTGCCGGGGCGGAGATCTTTGTGGGCTATGCTCGGCCTTGTCTCAGGATGGTAAATTGGTGGTTGAAGATGTCCCTCTAGTGGTGTGGGGGCTGTGCTTTGGCAAAGTGGGTGGGGTTATTTCCTTCCTGTTTGGCCCTGTCCGGGGGTATCAGTGTCTCCTGACCCCTTCTGTCTCAGCCTCCAGTATTTATGCTGCAGTTTTTCATGTGTCGAGGGGCTAGGGTCAGTTTGTTATATCTGGAGTACTTCTCCTGTCTTATTCGGTGTCCTGTGTGAATTTAAGTATGCTCTCTCTAATTCTCTCTTTCTTTCTCTCTCTCGGAGGATCTGAACCCTAGAACCATACCTCAGGACTACCTGGCATGATGACTCCTTGCTGTCACCAGTCCACCTGGCCATGCTGCTGCTCCAGTTTCAACTGTTCTGCCTGCGGCAATGGAACCCTGACCTATTCACTTGATGTGCTACCTGTCCCAGACCTATTATTTGACCATGCTGGTCATTTATGAAAATGTTAACGTCTTGGCCATGTTCTGTTATAATCTCCACCCGGCACAGCCAGAAGAGGACTGGCCACCCCTCATAGTCTGGCTCCTCTCTAAGTTTCTTCCTAGGTTTTGGCCTTTCTAGGGAGTTTTTCCTAGCCACTGTGCTTCTACACCTGCATTGCTTGCTGTTTGGGGTTTTAGGCTGGGTTACTGTACGGCACTTTGAGATAGCAACTGATGTACGAAGGGCTATATAAATACATTTGATTTTCATTTGATTTGATTTGAGGATAACACAGTGCCCACCTGGCCCCCCCAAAAAAATTCAGAGCGCCAAATTCAAATAAAATACTATAAAATCAAAACTCTCATTAAATCACACATTTAAGATACCAAATTAAAGCTACACTTGTTGTGAATCCAGCCAACATGTTAGATTTCAAAAAGGCTTTTCATCGAAAGCATAAGAAGCTACTATCTGATGATAGCACAACAGTAAACAAAGAGAGAGTAGCATATTTCAACCCTGCAGGCACCACACAAAACACAGAAATAAAATATAAATCATGCCTTACCTTTGACGAGCCTCTTTTGTTGGCACTCTAATAATGTCCCATATCACAAATGGTCCTTTTGTTCGATTAATTCCGTCAATATATATCCAAAATGTCAATTTATTTGGCGCGTTTGATCCGGAAAAAAACTGCTTCCAATTTGCGCAACGTCACTACAAAATATCTCAAAAGTTACTTGTAAACTTTGCCAAAACATTTCAAACTACTTTTGTAATACAACTTTAGGTATTTTTAAACGTTAATAATCGATCAAATTGTAGACGGGACAATCTGTGTTCAATACAGGAAAACTCACGCTACTTTTCCAGTAAAAAAAAAGTGTTAAACAAATTATTCAAAGCAGCCACCCTTTGCCTTGATGACAGATTTGCACACTTTTGGCATGCTCTCAACAAGCTCCATGAGGTAGTCACCTGGAATTCATATCAATTAACAGGTGTGCCTTGTTAAAAGTTCATTTGTGGAATTACTTTCCTTCTTAATGCGTTTGAGATCATCAGTTGTGTTGTGACAAGGTAGGGGTTGTATGCAGAAGATAGCCCTATTTGGTCAAAGACCAAGTCCATATCTTTGCAAGAACAGCTCAATGAAGCAAAGAAAAATGACAGTCCACCGTTACTACATTATTCCATGTCATAGTTTTGATGTCTTCACTATTATTCTACAATATAGAAAACAGTAAAAATTAAGAAAACAAATGAATGAGTAGATGTGTCCAAACTTTTGACAGGTACTGTATATTTATATATATATATATACTGCTGAAGTCTGAAGTTTACACACACTTAGGTTGGAGTCATTAAAACTCGTTTTTCAACCACTCCACAAAATTCTTGTTTTAACAAACTATAGTTTTGGCAAGTCGGTTAGGACATCTACTTTGTGCATGACACAAGTAATTTTTCCAACAATTGTTTAAAGACAGATTATTTAACTTATATTTCACTGCATCACAATTCCAGTGGGTCAGAAGTTTACATACACTAAGTTGACTGTGCCTTTAGAACAGCTTGGAAATTTCCAGAAAAGGATGTCATGGCGTTGGAAGCTTCTGATAGGCTAATTGACATAATTTGAGTCAATTGAAAGTTTACCTGTGAATGTATTTCAAGGCCTACCTTCAAACTCAGTGTCTTTTTGCTTGACATCATGGGTAAATAAAATAAATCAGCCAAGACCTCAGAATTCTTTTTTTAGACCTCCACAAGTCTGGTTCATCCTTGGGAGCAATTTCCAAATGCCTGAAGGTACCATGTTAATCTGTACAAACAATAGTACGCAAGTATAAATACCATGGGACCACACAGTCCTCATACCGCTCAGAACGGAGACGCGTTCTGTCTCCTAGAGTTGAACGTACTTTGGTGCAAAAAGTGCATATCAATCCCAGAACAACAGAGAAGGACCTAGTGAAGATGCTTGAGGAAACAGGTACAACATTATCTTTATCCACATTATAAAGAGTCCTATATCGACATAACCTGAAAGGACGCTCAGCAAGGAAGTAGCCACTGCTCCAAAACCGCCATAAAAAAAGCCAAACTACGATTTGCAACTGCACATGTGGACAAAGATCGTACTTTTGGAGAAATGTCCTCTGGTCTGATGAAACAAAAACAGAACTGTTTGGGTACTGATATGTTTGGAGGAAAAAGGTGGAGGCTTGCAAGTCGAAGAACACCATCCCAACCGTGAAGCACGGGGGTGGCAACATCACGTAGTGGGGGTACTTTGCTGCAGGAGGGACTGGTGCGCTTAACAAAATAGATGGCATGATGTATAGGGAAAATTATGTGGATATATTGAAGAAACATCTCAAGATTTCAGTCAGGAAGTTAAAGCTTGGTTGCAAATGGGTCTTCCAAATGGACAATGACCCCAAGCATTCTTCCAAAGTTGTGGCAAAATGGCTAAAGGACAACAAATTGAAGGTATTGGATTGGCCATCACAAAGCCCTGACCTCAATCCTATGGAACATTTGTTGGCAGAAATGAAAAGGATGTGTGAGCAAGGAAGCCTTCAAACCTGACTCAGTTACACCAGCTCTGTCAGGAAGAATGGGCCAAAATTCACCCAACATGTGGGAAGCTTGTGGAAGGCTACCGGAAACATTTGACCCAAGTTAAACAATTTAAAAGCAATGCTAACATATACTAATGAGTGTGTAAACTTCTGACCCACTGTAAATGTGATGAAAGAAATTAAAAGCTGAAAAAAATATTTATTTCTGTATTATTCTGACATTTCACATTATGAAAATTAAGTGGTGATCCTAACTGACCTAAAACAGGGAATTTTTACTGGGATTAAATGTCAGGAATTGTGAAAAACTGTGTTTAAATGTATTAGGCTCAGGTGTATGTAAACTTCCGAGATCAACTTTATATATAATATCTACACATGTTTCATGGTATGACTAACCTGATATTACTTATTTAACTTGAGATTTTCTTCTAACTATTAACATGAACAGTAAGTAGTAATCTTTATTGAAAATGGCAACAACAACAACAAGCCATCAGTAAAATATATGATCTTCCAGATGACTCAGATATCCACATCACCTCAGAACATTTACATGTAGTCTCCTGACTCAGATATCCACATCACCTCAGAACATTTACATGTAGTCTCCTGACTCAGATATCCACATCACCTCAGACCATTTACATGTAGTCTCCTTCTCTTCCAGATGACTCAGATATCCACATCACCTCAGAACATTTACATGTAGTCTCCTTCCTTCCAGATGACTCAGATATCCACATCACCTCAGACCATTTACATGTAGTCTCATTCTCTTCCAGATGACTCAGATATCCACATCACCTCAGAACATTTACATGTAGTCTCCTGACTCAGATATCCACATCACCTCAGAACATTTACATGTAGTCTCCTTCTCTTCCAGATGACTCAGATATCCACATCACCTCAGAACATTTACATGTAGTCTCCTTCTCTGACTCAGATATCCACATCACCTCAGACCATTTACATGTAGTCTCCTGACTCAGATATCCACATCACCTCAGAACATTTACATGTAGTCTCCTGACTCAGATATCCACATCACCTCAGACCATTTACATGTAGTCTCCTTCTCTTCCAGATGACTCAGATATCCACATCACCTCAGACCATTTACATGTAGTCTCCTGACTCAGATATCCACATCACCTCAGAACATTTACATGTAGTCTCCTTCTCTTCCAGATGACTCAGATATCCACATCACCTCAGACCATTTACATGTAGTCTCCTTCTCTTCCAGATGACTCAGATATCCACATCACCTCAGAACATTTACATGTAGTCTCCTGACTCAGATATCCACATCACCTCAGACCATTTACATGTAGTCTCCTTCTCTTCCAGATGACTCAGATATCCACATCACCTCAGACCATTTACATGTAGTCTCCTGACTCAGATATCCACATCACCTCAGACCATTTACATGTAGTCTCCTTCTCTTCCAGATCACTCAGAACATTTACATCACCTCAGACCATTTACTTCCAGATGACTCAGATATCCACATCACCTCAGAACATTTACATGTAGTCTCCTGACTCAGATATCCACATCACCTCAGAACATTTACATGTAGTCTCCTGACTCAGATATCCACATCACCTCAGAACATTTACATGTAGTCTCCTTCTCTTCCAGATGACTCAGATATCCACATCACCTCAGAACATTTACATGTTATCCTTCTCTTCCAGATGACTCAGATATCCACATCACCTCAGACCATTTACATGTAGTCTCCTGACTCAGATATCCACATCACCTCAGACCATTTACATGTAGTCTCCTTCTCTTCCAGATGACTCAGATATCCACATCACCTCAGACCATTTACATGTAGTCTCCTTCTCTTCCAGATGACTCAGATATCCACATCACCTCAGAACATTTACATGTAGTCTCCTGACTCAGATATCCACATCACCTCAGACCATTTACATGTAGTCTCCTGACTCAGATATCCACATCACCTCAGACCATTTACATCAGTCTCCAGACTCAGATATCCACATCACCTCAGACCATTTACATGTAGTCTCCTGACTCAGATATCCACATCACCTCAGACCATTTACATGTAGTCTCCTGACTCAGATATCCACATCACCTCAGACCATTTACATGTAGTCTCCTGACTCAGATATCCACATCACCTCAGAACATTTACATGTAGTCTCCTTCTCTTCCAGATGACTCAGATATCCACATCACCTCAGACCATTTACATGTAGTCTCCTGACTCAGATATCCACATCACCTCAGAACATTTACATGTAGTCTCCTGACTCAGATATCCACATCACCTCAGAACATTTACATGTAGTCTCCTGACTCAGATATCCACATCACCTCAGAACATTTACATGTAGTCTTCCAGATGACTCAGATATCCACATCACCTCAGAACATTTACATGTAGTCTCCTTCTCTTCCAGATGACTCAGATATCCACATCACCTCAGAACATTTACATGTAGTCTCCTGACTCAGATATCCACATCACCTCAGACCATTTACATGTAGTCTCCTTCTCTACATGTAGTCTTCCTGACTCAGATATCCAGATGACTCAGATATCCACATCACCTCAGAACATTTACATGTAGTCTCCTGACTCAGATATCCACATCACCTCAGACCATTTACATGTAGTCTCCTGACTCAGATATCCACATCACCTCAGAACATTTACATGTAGTCTCCTTCTCTTCCAGATGACTCAGATATCCACATCACCTCAGACCATTTACATGTAGTCTCCTTCTCTTCCAGATGACTCAGATATCCACATCACCTCAGAACATTTACATGTAGTCTCCTTCTCTTCCAGATGACTCAGATATCCACATCACCTCAGAACATTTACATGTAGTCTCCTGACTCAGATATCCACATCACCTCAGACCATTTACATGTAGTCTCCTGACTCAGATATCCACATCACCTCAGACCATTTACATGTAGTCTCCTGACTCAGATATCCACATCACCTCAGAACATTTACATGTAGTCTCCTGACTCAGATATCCACATCACCTCAGAACATTTACATGTAGTCTCCTCTGACTCAGATATCCACATCATCAGACCATTTACATGTAGTCTCCTGACTCAGATATCCACATCACCTCAGACCATTTACATGTAGTCTCCTTCTCTTCCAGATGACTCAGATATCCACATCACCTCAGAACATTTACATGTAGTCTCCTGACTTCAGATATCCACATCACATCACCTCAGACCATTTACATGTAGTCTCCTGACTCAGATATCCACATCACCTCAGAACATTTACATGTAGTCTCCTGACTCAGATATCCACATCACCTCAGAACATTTACATGTAGTCTCCTGACTCAGATATCCACATCACCTCAGACCATTTACATGTAGTCTCCTTCTCTTCCAGATGACTCAGATATCCACATCACCTCAGAACATTTACATGTAGTCTCCTGACTCAGATATCCACATCACCTCAGAACATTTACATGTAGTAGTCTTCCAGATGACTCAGATATCCACATCACCTCAGAACATTTACATGTAGCTTCTCTCAGATTCTCTTCCAGATGACTCAGATATCCACATCACCTCAGAACATTTACATGTAGTCTTCCAGATGACTCAGATATCCACATCACCTCAGACCATTTACATGTAGTCTTCCAGATGACTCAGATATCCACATCACCTCAGAACATTTACATGTAGTCTCCTTCTCTTCCAGATGACTCAGATATCCACATCACCTCAGAACATTTACATGTAGATATCCACATCACCTCTCATTTACATGTATGACTCAGATATCCACATCACCTCAGACCATTTACATGTAGTCTCCTGACTCAGATATCCACATCACCTCAGAACATTTACATGTAGTCTCCTTCTCTTCCAGATGACTCAGATATCCACATCACCTCAGACCATTTACATGTAGTCTCTGACTCAGATATCCACATCACCTCAGACATTTACATGTATATCCTGACTCAGATATCCACATCACCTCAGAACATTTACATGTAGTCTCCTTCTCTTCCAGATGACTCAGATATCCACATCACCTCAGACCATTTACATGTAGTCTCCTGACTCAGATATCCACATCACCTCAGAACATTTACATGTAGTCTCCTGACTCAGATATCCACATCACCTCAGAACATTTACATGTAGTCTCCTGACTCAGATATCCACATCACCTCAGAACATTTACATGTAGTCTCCTTCTCTTCCAGATGACTCAGATATCCACATCACCTCAGACCATTTACATGTAGTCTCCTTCTCTTCCAGATGACTCAGATATCCACATCACCTCAGAACATTTACATGTAGTCTCCTGACTCAGATATCCACATCACCTCAGACCATTTACATGTAGTCTCCTTCTCTTCCAGATGACTCAGATATCCACATCACCTCAGACCATTTACATGTAGTCTCCTGACTCAGATATCCACATCACCTCAGAACATTTACATGTAGTCTCCTGACTCAGATATCCACATCACCTCAGAACATTTACATGTAGTCTCCTTCTCTTCCAGATGACTCAGATATCCACATCACCTCAGAACATTTACATGTAGTCTCCTTCTCTTCCAGGTGACTCAGATATCCACATCACCTCAGACCATTTACATGTAGTCTCCTGACTCAGATATCCACATCACCTCAGACCATTTACATGTAGTCTCCTGACTCAGATATCCACATCACCTCAGACCATTTACATGTAGTCTCCTTCTCTTCCAGATGACTCAGATATCCACATCACCTCAGACCATTTACATGTAGTCTCCTGACTCAGATATCCACATCACCTCAGAACATTTACATGTAGTCTCCTTCTCTTCCAGATGACTCAGATATCCACATCACCTCAGAACATTTACATGTAGTCTCCTGACTCAGATATCCACATCACCTCAGACCATTTACATGTAGTCTCCTTCTCTTCCAGATGACTCAGATATCCACATCACCTCAGAACATTTACATGTAGTCTCCTGACTCAGATATCCACATCACCTCAGACCATTTACATGTAGTCTCCTTCTCTTCCAGAAGACTCAGATATCCACATCACCTCAGAACATTTACATGTAGTCTCCTGACTCAGATATCCACATCACCTCAGAACATTTACATGTAGTCTCCTGACTCAGATATCCACATCACCTCAGAACATTTACATGTAGTCTCCTTCTCTTCCAGATGACTCAGATATCCACATCACCTCAGACCATTTACATGTAGTCTCCTGACTCAGATATCCACATCACCTCAGAACATTTACATGTAGTCTCCTGACTCAGATATCCACATCACCTCAGAACATTTACATGTAGTCTCCTTCTCTTCCAGATGACTCAGATATCCACATCACCTCAGACCATTTACATGTAGTCTCCTGACTCAGATATCCACATCACCTCAGAACATTTACATGTAGTCTCCTGACTCAGATATCCACATCACCTCAGAACATTTACATGTAGTCTCCTGACTCAGATATCCACATCACCTCAGAACATTTACATGTAGTATCCTTCTCTTCCAGATGACTCAGATATCCACATCACCTCAGACCATTTACATGTAGTCTCCTTCTCTTCCAGATGACTCAGATATCCACATCACCTCAGAACATTTACATGTAGTCTCCAGATGACTCAGATATCCACATCTCATTTCCAGATGACTCAGATATCCACATCACCTCAGAACATTTACATGTAGTCTCCTGACTCAGATATCCACATCACCTCAGACCATTTACATGTAGTCTCCTGACTCAGATATCCACATCACCTCAGACCATTTACATGTAGTCTCCTGACTCAGATATCCACATCACCTCAGACCATTTACATGTAGTCTCCTGACTCAGATATCCACATCACCTCAGAACATTTACATGTAGTCTCCTTGACTCAGATATCCACATCACCTCAGACCATTTACATGTAGTCTCCTGACTCAGATATCCACATCACCTCAGAACATTTACATGTAGTCTCCTGACTCAGATATCCACATCACCTCAGACCATTTACATGTAGTCTCCTGACTCAGATATCCACATCACCTCAGACCATTTACATGTAGTCTCCTGACTCAGATATCCACATCACCTCAGACCATTTACATGTAGTCTCCTGACTCAGATATCCACATCACCTCAGAACATTTACATGTAGTCTCCTGACTCAGATATCCACATCACCTCAGACCATTTACATGTAGTCTCCTGACTCAGATATCCACATCACCTCAGAACATTTACATGTAGTCTCCTTCTCTTCCAGATGACTCAGATATCCACATCACCTCAGACCATTTACATGTAGTCTCCTGACTCAGATATCCACATCACCTCAGAACATTTACATGTAGTCTCCTTCTCTTCCAGATGACTCAGATATCCACATCACCTCAGAACATTTACATGTAGTCTCCTGACTCAGATATCCACATCACCTCAGACCATTTACATGTAGTCTCCTTCTCTTCCAGAAGACTCAGATATCCACATCACCTCAGAACATTTACATGTAGTCAGATATCTGACTCAGATATCCACATCACCTCAGAACATTTACATGTAGTCTCCTGACTCAGATATCCACATCACCTCAGAACATTTACATGTAGTCTCCTTCTCTTCCAGATGACTCAGATATCCACATCACCTCAGACCATTTACATGTAGTCTCCTTCTCTTCCAGATGACTCAGATATCCACATCACCTCAGAACATTTACATGTAGTCTCCTTCTCTTCCAGATGACTCAGATATCCACATCACCTCAGAACATTTACATGTAGTCTCCTTCTCTTCCAGATGACTCAGATATCCACATCACCTCAGAACATTTACATGTAGTCTCCTTCTCTTCCAGATGACTCAGATATCCACATCACCTCAGACCATTTACATGTAGTCTCCTGACTCAGATATCCACATCACCTCAGAACATTTACATGTAGTCTCCTGACTCAGATATCCACATCACCTCAGACCATTTACATGTAGTCTCCTTCTCTTCCAGATGACTCAGATATCCACATCACCTCAGACCATTTACATGTAGTCTCTCAGACCATTTACATGTAGTCTCCTGACTCAGATATCCACATCACCTCAGACCATTTACATGTAGTCTTCCAGATGACTCAGATATCCACATCACCTCAGAACATTTACATGTAGTCTCCTTCTCTTCCAGATGACTCAGATATCCACATCACCTCAGAACATTTACATGTAGTCTCCTGACTCAGATATCCACATCACCTCAGAACATTTACATGTAGTCTCCTGACTCAGATATCCACATCACCTCAGAACATTTACATGTAGTCTCCTTCTCTTCCAGATGACTCAGATATCCACATCACCTCAGACCATTTACATGTAGTCTCCTTCTCTTCCAGATGACTCAGATATCCACATCACCTCAGAACATTTACATGTAGTCTCCTTCTCTTCCAGATGACTCAGATATCCACATCACCTCAGAACATTTACATGTAGTCTCCTGACTCAGATATCCACATCACCTCAGAACATTTACATGTAGTATCCTTCTCTTCCAGATGACTCAGATATCCACATCACCTCAGACCATTTACATGTAGTCTCCTGACTCAGATATCCACATCACCTCAGACCATTTACATGTAGTCTCCTGACTCAGATATCCACATCACCTCAGAACATTTACATGTAGTATCCTTCTCTTCCAGATGACTCAGATATCCACATCACCTCAGACCATTTACATGTAGTCTCCTTCTCTTCCAGATGACTCAGATATCCACATCACCTCAGAACATTTACATGTAGTCTCCTTCTCTTCCAGATGACTCAGATATCCACATCACCTCAGAACATTTACATGTAGTCTCCTGACTCAGATATCCACATCACCTCAGACCATTTACATGTAGTCTCCTGACTCAGATATCCACATCACCTCAGACCATTTACATGTAGTCTCCTGACTCAGATATCCACATCACCTCAGACCATTTACATGTAGTCTCCTGACTCAGATATCCACATCACCTCAGAACATTTACATGTAGTCTCCTGACTCAGATATCCACATCACCTCAGACCATTTACATGTAGTCTCCTGACTCAGATATCCACATCACCTCAGAACATTTACATGTAGTCTCCTTCTCTTCCAGATGACTCAGATATCCACATCACCTCAGACCATTTACATGTAGTCTCCTGACTCAGATATCCACATCACCTCAGAACATTTACATGTAGTCTCCTGACTCAGATATCCACATCACCTCAGAACATTTACATGTAGTCTCCTTCTCTTCCAGATGACTCAGATATCCACATCACCTCAGAACATTTACATGTAGTCTCCTTCTCTTCCAGATGACTCAGATATCCACATCACCTCAGAACATTTACATGTAGTCTCCTGACTCAGATATCCACATCACCTCAGACCATTTACATGTAGTCTCCTTCTCTTCCAGAAGACTCAGATATCCACATCACCTCAGAACATTTACATGTAGTCTCCTGACTCAGATATCCACATCACCTCAGAACATTTACATGTAGTCTCCTGACTCAGATATCCACATCACCTCAGAACATTTACATGTAGTCTCCTGACTCAGATATCCACATCACCTCAGAACATTTACATGTAGTCTCCTTCTCTTCCAGATGACTCAGATATCCACATCACCTCAGAACATTTACATGTAGTCTCCTTCTCTTCCAGATGACTCAGATATCCACATCACCTCAGAACATTTACATGTAGTCTCCTTCTCTTCCAGATGACTCAGATATCCACATCACCTCAGAACATTTACATGTAGTCTCCTTCTCTTCCAGATGACTCAGATATCCACATCACCTCAGACCATTTACATGTAGTCTCCTGACTCAGATATCAGACATCACCTCAGAACATTTACATGTAGTCTCCTGACTCAGATATCCACATCACCTCAGACCATTTACATGTAGTCTCCTTCTCTTCCAGACTCAGATATCCACATCACCTCAGACCATTTACATGTAGTCTCCTGACTCAGATATCCACATCACCTCAGAACATTTACATGTAGTCTCCTGACTCAGATATCCACATCACCTCAGACCATTTACATGTAGTCTCCTTCTCTTCCAGATGACTCAGATATCCACATCACCTCAGAACATTTACATGTAGTCTCCTGACTCAGATATCCACATCACCTCAGAACATTTACATGTATGACTCAGATATCCACATCACCTCAGACCATTTACATGTAGTCTCCTTCTCTTCCAGATGACTCAGATATCCACATCACCTCAGACCATTTACATGTAGTCTCCTGACTCAGATATCCACATCACCTCAGACCATTTACATGTAGTCTCCTGACTCAGATATCCACATCACCTCAGAACATTTACATGTAGTCTCCTGACTCAGATATCCACATCACCTCAGACCATTTACATGTAGTCTCCTGACTCAGATATCCACATCACCTCAGACCATTTACATGTAGTCTCCTGACTCAGATATCCACATCACCTCAGACCATTTACATGTAGTCTCCTGACTCAGATATCCACATCACCTCAGAACATTTACATGTAGTCTCCTGACTCAGATATCCACATCACCTCAGACCATTTACATGTAGTCTCCTGACTCAGATATCCACATCACCTCAGAACATTTACATGTAGTCTCCTGACTCAGATATCCACATCACCTCAGAACATTTACATGTAGTCTCCTGACTCAGATATCCACATCACCTCAGAACATTTACATGTAGTCTCCTTCTCTTCCAGATGACTCAGATATCCACATCACCTCAGAACATTTACATGTAGTCTCCTGACTCAGATATCCACATCACCTCAGACCATTTACATGTAGTCTCCTTCTCTTCCAGAAGACTCAGATATCCACATCACCTCAGAACATTTACATGTAGTCTCCTTCTCTTCCAGATGACTCAGATATCCACATCACCTCAGACCATTTACATGTAGTCTCCTGACTCAGATATCCACATCACCTCAGAACATTTACATGTAGTCTCCTGACTCAGATATCCACATCACCTCAGAACATTTACATGTAGTCTCCTGACTCAGATATCCACATCACCTCAGAACATTTACATGTAGTCTCCTTCTCTTCCAGATGACTCAGATATCCACATCACCTCAGAACATTTACATGTAGTCTCCTGACTCAGATATCCACATCACCTCAGACCATTTACATGTAGTCTCCTTCTCTTCCAGAAGACTCAGATATCCACATCACCTCAGAACATTTACATGTAGTCTCCTGACTCAGATATCCACATCACCTCAGAACATTTACATGTAGTCTCCTGACTCAGATATCCACATCACCTCAGAACATTTACATGTAGTCTCCTTCTCTTCCAGATGACTCAGATATCCACATCACCTCAGACCATTTACATGTAGTCTCCTTCTCTTCCAGATGACTCAGATATCCACATCACCTCAGAACATTTACATGTAGTCTCTTCCAGATGACTCAGATATCCACATCACCTCAGAACATTTACATGTAGTCTCCTTTTCTTCCAGATGACTCAGATATCCACATCACCTCAGAACATTTACATCTCCATTAGTCTTCCTGATGACTCAGATATCCACATCACCTCAGACCATTTACATGTAGTCTCCTGACTCAGATATCCACATCACCTCACATGTAGTCTCCTGACTCAGATATCCACATCACCTCAGACCATTTACATGTAGTCTCCTTCTCTTCCAGATGACTCAGATATCCACATCACCTCAGACCATTTACATGTAGTCTCCTGACTCAGATATCCACATCACCTCAGACCATTTACATGTAGTCTCCTGACTCAGATATCCACATCACCTCAGAACATTTACATGTAGTCTCCTTCTCTTCCAGATGACTCAGATATCCACATCACCTCAGAACATTTACATGTAGTCTCCTTCTCTTCCAGATGACTCAGATATCCACATCACCTCAGACCATTTACATGTAGTCTCCTGACTCAGATATCCACATCTCAGACCATTTACATGTAGTCTCCTGACTCAGATATCCACATCACCTCAGACCATTTACATGTAGTCTCCTTCTCTTCCAGATGACTCAGATATCCACATCACCTCAGACCATTTACATGTAGTCTCCTTCTCTTCCAGATGACTCAGATATCCACATCACCTCAGAACATTTACATGTAGTCTCCTGACTCAGATATCCACATCACCTCAGAACATTTACATGTAGTCTCCTGACTCAGATATCCACATCACCTCAGACCATTTACATGTAGTCTCCTTCTCTTCCAGATGACTCAGATATCCACATCACCTCGACCATTTACATGTAGTCTCCTGACTCAGATATCCACATCACCTCAGACCATTTACATGTAGTCTCCTGACTCAGATATCCACATCACCTCAGAACATTTACATGTAGTCTCCTTCTCTTCCAGATGACTCAGATATCCACATCACCTCAGAACATTTACATGTAGTCTCCTTCTCTTCCTGATGACTCAGATATCCACATCACCTCAGACCATTTACATGTAGTCTCCTGACTCAGATATCCACATCACCTCAGAACATTTACATGTAGTCTCCTGACTCAGATATCCACATCACCTCAGACCATTTACATGTAGTCTCCTTCTCTTCCAGATGACTCAGATATCCACATCACCTCAGACCATTTACATGTAGTCTCCTGACTCAGATATCCACATCACCTCAGAACATTTACATGTAGTCTCTTCCAGATGACTCAGATATCCACATCACCTCAGAACATTTACATGTAGTCTCCTTCTCTTCCAGATGACTCAGATATCCACATCACCTCAGACCATTTACATGTAGTCTCCTGACTCAGATATCCACATCACCTCAGAACATTTACATGTAGTCTCCTGACTCAGATATCCACATCACCTCAGAACATTTACATGTAGTCTCCTGACTCAGATATCCACATCACCTCAGACCATTTACATGTAGTCTCCTTCTCTTCCAGATGACTCAGATATCCACATCACCCAGAACATTTACACTGACTCAGACATCACCTCAGAACATTTACATGTAGTCTCCTGACTCAGATATCCACATCACCTCAGACCATTTACATGTAGTCTCCTTCTCTTCCAGATGACTCAGATATCCACATCACCTCAGAACATTTACATGTAGTCTCCTGACTCAGATATCCACATCACCTCAGACCATTTACATGTAGTCTCCTGACTCAGATATCCACATCACCTCAGAACATTTACATGTAGTCTCCTTCTCTTCCAGATGACTCAGATATCCACATCACCTCAGAACATTTACATGTAGTCTCCTTCTCTTCCAGATGACTCAGATATCCACATCACCTCAGAACATTTACATGTAGTCTCCTTCTCTTCCAGATGACTCAGATATCCACATCACCTCAGACCATTTACATGTAGTCTCCTGACTCAGATATCCACATCACCTCAGAACATTTACATGTAGTCTCTTCCAGATGACTCAGATATCCACATCACCTCAGACCATTTACATGTAGTCTCCTGACTCAGATATCCACATCACCTCAGAACATTTACATGTAGTCTCTTCCAGATGACTCAGATATCCACATCACCTCAGACCATTTACATGTAGTCTCCTGACTCAGATATCCACATCACCTCAGACCATTTACATGTAGTCTCCTTCTCTTCCAGATGACTCAGATATCCACATCACCTCAGAACATTTACATGTAGTCTCCTTCTCTTCCAGATGACTCAGATATCCACATCACCTCAGACCATTTACATGTAGTCTCCTGACTCAGATATCCACATCACCTCAGACCATTTACATGTAGTCTCTCTTCCAGATGACTCAGATATCCACATCACCTCAGACCATTTACATGTAGTCTCCTGACTCAGATATCCACATCACCTCAGAACATTTACATGTAGTCTCCTTCTCTTCCAGATGACTCAGATATCCACATCACCTCAGAACATTTACATGTAGTCTCCTTCTCTTCCAGATGACTCAGATATCCACATCACCTCAGACCATTTACATGTAGTCTCCTGACTCAGATATCCACATCACCTCAGACCATTTACATGTAGTCTCCTGACTCAGATATCCACATCACCTCAGAACATTTACATGTAGTCTCCTGACTCAGATATCCACATCACCTCAGACCATTTACATGTAGTCTCCTTCTCTTCCAGATGACTCAGATATCCACATCACCTCAGAACATTTACATGTAGTCTCCTGACTCAGATATCCACATCACCTCAGACCATTTACATGTAGTCTCCTTCTCTTCCAGATGACTCAGATATCCACATCACCTCAGAACATTTACATGTAGTCTCCTGACTCAGATATCCACATCACCTCAGACCATTTACATGTAGTCTCCTGACTCAGATATCCACATCACCTCAGACCATTTACATGTAGTCTCCTTCTCTTCCAGATGACTCAGATATCCACATCACCTCAGAACATTTACATGTAGTCTCCTGACTCAGATATCCACATCACCTCAGACCATTTACATGTAGTCTCCTGACTCAGATATCCACATCACCTCAGAACATTTACATGTAGTCTCCTTCTCTTCCAGATGACTCAGATATCCACATCACCTCAGAACATTTACATGTAGTCTCCTTCTCTTCCAGATGACTCAGATATCCACATCACCTCAGACCATTTACATGTAGTCTCCTTCTCTTCCAGATGACTCAGATATCCACATTCAGAACATTTACATGTAGTCTCCTGACTCAGATATCCACATCACCTCAGAACATTTACATGTAGTCTCCTTCTCTTCCAGATGACTCAGATATCCACATCACCTCAGACCATTTACATGTAGTCTCCTGACTCAGATATCCACATCACCTCAGACCATTTACATGTAGTCTCCTGACTCAGATATCCACATCACCTCAGAACATTTACATACATAGTCTCCTTCTCTTCCAGATGACTCAGATATCCACATCACCTCAGACCATTTACATGTAGTCTCCTGACTCAGATATCCACATCACCTCAGACCATTTACATGTAGTCTAGTCTTCCAGATGACTCAGATATCCACATCACCTCAGAACATTTACATGTAGTCTCCTTCTCTTCCAGATGACTCAGATATCCACATCACCTCAGACCATTTACATGTAGTCTCCTTCTCTTCCAGATGACTCAGATATCCACATCACCTCAGAACATTTACATGTAGTCTCCTGACTCAGATATCCACATCACCTCAGAACATTTACATGTAGTCTCCTGACTCAGATATCCACATCACCTCAGACCATTTACATGTAGTCTCCTTCTCTTCCAGATGACTCAGATATCCACATCACCTCAGAACATTTACATGTAGTCTCCTGACTCAGATATCCACATCACCTCAGAACATTTACATGTAGTCTCCTTCTCTTCCAGATGACTCAGATATCCACATCACCTCAGAACATTTACATGTAGTCTCCTTCTCTTCCAGATGACTCAGATATCCACATCACCTCAGACCATTTACATGTAGTCTCCTGACTCAGATATCCACATCACCTCTACCATTTACATGTAGTCTCCTGACTCAGATATCCACATCACCTCAGACCATTTACATGTAGTCTCCTGACTCAGATATCCACATCACCTCAGACCATTTACATGTAGTCTCCTTCTCTTCCAGATGACTCAGATATCCACATCACCTCAGACCATTTACATGTAGTCTCCTGACTCAGATATCCACATCACCTCAGACCATTTACATGTAGTCTCCTTCTCTTCCAGATGACTCAGATATCCACATCACCTCAGACCATTTACATGTAGTCTCCTGACTCAGATATCCACATCACCTCAGACCATTTACATGTAGTCTCCTGACTCAGATATCCACATCACCTCAGACCATTTACATGTAGTCTCCAGATGACTCAGATATCCACATCACCTCAGAACATTTACATGTAGTCTCCTGACATTTCAGATGATCCACATCACCTCAGACATTTACATGTAGTCTCCTTCTCTTCCAGATGACTCAGATATCCACATCACCTCAGACCATTTACATGTAGTCTCCTGACTCAGATATCCACATCACCTCAGACCATTTACATGTAGTCTCCTGACTCAGATATCCACATCACCTCAGAACATTTACATGTAGTCTGACCAGATATCCACATCACCTCAGAACATTTACATGTAGTCTCCTGACTCAGATATCCACATCACCTCAGACCATTTACATGTAGTCTCCTTCTCTTCCAGATGACTCAGATATCCACATCACCTCAGACCATTTACATGTAGTCTCCTGACTCAGATATCCACATCACCTCAGACCATTTACATGTAGTCTCCTGACTCAGATATCCACATCACCTCAGAACATTTACATGTAGTCTCCTTCTCTTCCAGATGACTCAGATATCCACATCACCTCAGACCATTTACATGTAGTCTCCTGACTCAGATATCCACATCACCTCAGACCATTTACATGTAGTCTCCTTCTCTTCCAGATGACTCAGATATCCACATCACCTCAGACCATTTACATGTAGTCTCCTGACTCAGATATCCACATCACCTCAGACCATTTACATGTAGTCTCCTGACTCAGATATCCACATCACCTCAGAACATTTACATGTAGTCTCCTGACTCAGATATCCACATCACCTCAGACCATTTACATGTAGTCTCCTGACTCAGATATCCACATCACCTCAGACCATTTACATGTAGTCTCCTTCTCTTCCAGATGACTCAGATATCCACATCACCTCAGACCATTTACATGTAGTCTCCTGACTCAGATATCCACATCACCTCAGACCATTTACATGTAGTCTCCTGACTCAGATATCCACATCACCTCAGAACATTTACATGTAGTCTCCAGATGACTCAGATATCCACATCACCTCAGAACATTTACATGTAGTCTCCTGACTCAGATATCCACATCACCTCAGACCATTTACATGTAGTCTCTTCTCTTCCAGATGACTCAGATATCCACATCACCTCAGAACATTTACATGTAGTCTCCTGACTCAGATATCCACATCACCTCAGACCATTTACATGTAGTCTCCTGACTCAGATATCCACATCACCTCAGACCATTTACATGTAGTCTCCTGACTCAGATATCCACATCACCTCAGAACATTTACATGTAGTCTCCTTCTCTTCCAGATGACTCAGATATCCACATCACCTCAGACCATTTACATGTAGTCTCCTTCTCTTCCAGATGACTCAGATATCCACATCACCTCAGAACATTTACATGTAGTCTCCTTCTCTTCCAGATGACTCAGATATCCACATCACCTCAGAACATTTACATGTAGTCTCCTTCTCTTCCAGATGACTCAGATATCCACATCACCTCAGACCATTTACATGTAGTCTCCTGACTCAGATATCCACATCACCTCAGACCATTTACATGTAGTCTCCTGACTCAGATATCCACATCACCTCAGACCATTTACATGTAGTCTCTTCCAGATGACTCAGATATCCACATCACCTCAGAACATTTACATGTAGTCTCCTTCTCTTCCAGATGACTCAGATATCCACATCACCTCAGACCATTTACATGTAGTCTCCTGACTCAGATATCCACATCACCTCAGAACATTTACATGTAGTCTCCTTCTCTGACTCAGATATCCACATCACCTCAGACCATTTACATGTAGTCTCCTGACTCAGATATCCACATCACCTCAGAACATTTACATGTAGTCTCCTGACTCAGATATCCACATCACCTCAGACCATTTACATGTAGTCTCCTTCTCTTCCAGATGACTCAGATATCCACATCACCTCAGACCATTTACATGTAGTCTCCTGACTCAGATATCCACATCACCTCAGACCATTTACATGTAGTCTCCTGACTCAGATATCCACATCACCTCAGAACATTTACATGTAGTCTCCTTCTCTTCCAGATGACTCAGATATCCACATCACCTCAGACCATTTACATGTAGTCTCCTTCTCTTCCAGATGACTCAGATATCCACATCACCTCAGAACATTTACATGTAGTCTCCTTCTCTTCCAGATGACTCAGATATCCACATCACCTCAGACCATTTACATGTAGTCTCCTGACTCAGATATCCACATCACCTCAGACCATTTACATGTAGTCTCCTTCTCTTCCAGATGACTCAGATATCCACATCACCTCAGAACATTTACATGTAGTCTCCTTCTCTTCCAGATGACTCAGATATCCACATCACCTCAGACCATTTACATGTAGTCTCCAGATGACTCAGATATCCACATCACCTCAGACCATTTACATGTAGTCTCTTCTCTTCCAGATGACTCAGATATCCACATCACCTCAGAACATTTACATGTAGTCTCCTTCTCTTCCAGATGACTCAGATATCCACATCACCTCAGACCATTTACATGTAGTCTCTCAGATATCCACATCACCTGTAGTCTCCTGACTCAGATATCCACATCACCTCAGACCATTTACATGTAGTCTCCTGACTCAGATATCCACATCACCTCAGAACATTTACATGTAGTCTCCTGACTCAGATATCCACATCACCTCAGAACATTTACATGTAGTCTCTTCCAGATGACTCAGATATCCACATCACCTCAGACCATTTACATGTAGTCTCCAGATGACTCAGATATCCACATCACCTCAGAACATTTACATGTAGTCTCAGATATCCACATCACCTCAGAACATTTACATGTAGTCTCCTGACTCAGATATCCACATCACCTCAGACCATTTACATGTAGTCTCCAGATGACTCAGATATCCACATCACCTCAGAACATTTACATGTAGTCTCCTTCTCTTCCAGATGACTCAGATATCCACATCACCTCAGACCATTTACATGTAGTCTCCTGACTCAGATATCCACATCACCTCAGACCATTTACATGTATGACTCAGATATCCACATCACCTCAGACCATTTACATGTAGTCTCCTTCTCTTCCAGATGACTCAGATATCCACATCACCTCAGAACATTTACATGTAGTCTCCTTCTCTTCCAGATGACTCAGATATCCACATCACCTCAGACCATTTACATGTAGTCTCCTGACTCAGATATCCACATCACCTCAGACCATTTACATGTAGTCTCCTGACTCAGATATCCACATCACCTCAGACCATTTACATGTAGTCTCCTGACTCAGATATCCACATCACCTCAGACCATTTACATGTAGTCTCCTTCTCTTCCAGATGACTCAGATATCCACATCACCTCAGACCATTTACATGTAGTCTCCTGACTCAGATATCCACATCACCTCAGACCATTTACATGTAGTCTCCTTCTCTTCCAGATGACTCAGATATCCACATCACCTCAGAACATTTACATGTAGTCTCCTGACTCAGATATCCACATCACCTCAGACCATTTACATGTAGTCTCCTGACTCAGATATCCACATCACCTCAGTAGTCTCCTGACTCATTTACATGTAGTCTCCTGACTCAGATATCCACATCACCTCAGACCATTTACATGTAGTCTCCTTCCAGATGACTCAGATATCCACATCACCTCAGAACATTTACATGTAGTCTCCTGACTCAGATATCCACATCACCTCAGACCATTTACATGTAGTCTCCTGACTCAGATATCCACATCACCTCAGACCATTTACATGTAGTCTCCTGACTCAGATATCCACATCACCTCAGACCATTTACATGTAGTCTCCTGACTCAGATATCCACATCACCTCAGACCATTTACATGTAGTCTCCTTCTCTTCCAGATGACTCAGATATCCACATCACCTCAGAACATTTACATGTAGTCTCCTGACTCAGATATCCACATCACCTCAGACCATTTACATGTAGTCTCCTGACTCAGATATCCACATCACCTCAGACCATTTACATGTAGTCTCCTGACTCAGATATCCACATCACCTCAGAACATTTACATGTAGTCTCCTTCTCTTCCAGATGACTCAGATATCCACATCACCTCAGAACATTTACATGTAGTCTTGACTCTTCCAGATGACTCAGATATCCACATCACCTCAGAACATTTACATGTAGTCTCCTTCTTCCTGACTCAGATATCCACATCACCTCAGACCATTTACATGTAGTCTCCTGACTCAGATATCCACATCACCTCAGACCATTTACATGTCTAGTCTCCTTCTCTTCCAGAGACTCAGATATCCACATCACCTCAGAACATTTACATGTAGTCTCCTTCTCTTCCAGATGACTCAGATATCCACATCACCTCAGACCATTTACATGTAGTCTCCTGACTCAGATATCCACATCACCTCAGACCATTTACATGTAGTCTCTCTCTGACTCAGATATCCACATCACCTCAGACCATTTACATGTAGTCTCCTTCTCTTCCAGATGACTCAGATATCCACATCACCTCAGAACATTTACATGTAGTCTCTTCCAGATGACTCAGATATCCACATCACCTCAGAACATTTACATGTAGTCTCCTGACTCAGATATCCACATCACCTCAGACCATTTACATGTAGTCTCTCTTCAGATGACTCAGATATCCACATCACCTCAGACCATTTACATGTAGTCTCCTGACTCAGATATCCACATCACCTCAGAACATTTACATGTAGTCTCCTTCTCTTCCAGATGACTCAGATATCCACATCACCTCAGACCATTTACATGTAGTCTCCTGACTCAGATATCCACATCACCTCAGACATTTACATGTAGTCTCCTGACTCAGATATCCACATCACCTCAGACCATTTACATGTAGTCTTCCTGACTCAGATATCCACATCACCTCAGACCATTTACATGTAGTCTCCTGACTCAGATATCCACATCACCTCAGACCATTTACATGTAGTCTCCTGACTCAGATATCCACATCACCTCAGACCATTTACATGTAGTCTCCTTCTCTTCCAGATGACTCAGATATCCACATCACCTCAGAACATTTACATGTAGTCTCTCTTGACTCAGATATCCACATCACCTCAGACCATTTACATGTAGTCTCTCTTGACTCAGATATCCACATCACCTCAGACCATTTACATGTAGTCTCCTGACTCAGATATCCACATCACCTCAGACCATTTACATGTAGTCTCCTTCTCTTCCAGATGACTCAGATATCCACATCACCTCAGAACATTTACATGTAGTCTCCTTCTCTTCCAGATGACTCAGATATCCACATCACCTCAGACCATTTACATGTAGTCTCCTGACTCAGATATCCACATCACCTCAGACCATTTACATGTAGTCTCCTTCTCTCCAGATGACTCAGATATCCACATCACCTCAGAACATTTACATGTAGTCTCTTCTCTTCCAGATGACTCAGATATCCACATCACCTCAGAACATTTACATGTAGTCTCTCATCTTCCTGACTCAGATATCCACATCACCTCAGACCATTTACATGTAGTCTCCTGACTCAGATATCCACATCACCTCAGAACATTTACATGTAGTCTCCTTCTCTTCCAGATGACTCAGATATCCACATCACCTCAGAACATTTACATGTAGTCTCCAGATGACTCAGATATCCACATCACCTCAGACCATTTACATGTAGTCTCCTGACTCAGATATCCACATCACCTCAGACCATTTACATGTAGTCTCCTGACTCAGATATCCACATCACCTCAGACCATTTACATGTAGTCTCCTTCTCTTCCAGATGACTCAGATATCCACATCACCTCAGAACATTTACATGTAGTCTCCTGACTCAGATATCCACATCACCTCAGACCATTTACATGTAGTCTCCTGACTCAGATATCCACATCACCTCAGACCATTTACATGTAGTCTTCCAGATGACTCAGATATCCACATCACCTCAGAACATTTACATGTAGTCTCCTGACTCAGATATCCACATCACCTCAGACCATTTACATGTAGTCTCTTCCAGATGACTCAGATATCCACATCACCTCAGAACATTTACATGTAGTCTCCTGACTCAGATATCCACATCACCTCAGAACATTTACATGTAGTCTCCTGACTCAGATATCCACATCACCTCAGACCATTTACATGTAGTCTCCTTCTCTTCCAGATGACTCAGATATCCACATCACCTCAGACCATTTACATGTAGTCTCCTGACTCAGATATCCACATCACCTCAGACCATTTACATGTAGTCTCCTGACTCAGATATCCACATCACCTCAGACCATTTACATGTAGTCTCTTCCAGATGACTCAGATATCCACATCACCTCAGACCATTTACATGTAGTCTCCTCCAGACTCAGATATCCACATCACCTCAGACCATTTACATGTAGTCTCTTCCAGATGACTCAGATATCCACATCACCTCAGACATTTCAGTCTCCTGACTCAGACATCACCTCAGACCATTTACATGTAGTCTCCTGACTCAGATATCCACATCACCTCAGACCATTTACATGTAGTCTCCTGACTCAGATATCCACATCACCTCAGACCATTTACATGTAGTCTCCTTCTCTTCCAGATGACTCAGATATCCACATCACCTCAGAACATTTACATGTAGTCTCCTTCTTTCCAGATGACTCAGATATCCACATCACCTCAGAACATTTTTCAGATATCCACATCACCTCAGACCATTTACATGTAGTCTCCTGACTCAGATATCCACATCACCTCAGACCATTTACATGTAGTCTCCTGACTCAGATATCCACATCACCTCAGAACATTTACATGTAGTCTCCTTCTCTTCCAGATGACTCAGATATCCACATCACCTCAGACCATTTACATGTAGTCTCTCTTGACTCAGATATCCACATCACCTCAGACCATTTACATGTAGTCTCTCTCTGACTCAGATATCCACATCACCTCAGACCATTTACATGTAGTCTCCTTCTCTTCCAGATGACTCAGATATCCACATCACCTCAGAACATTTACATGTAGTCTCCTGACTCAGATATCCACATCACCTCAGACCATTTACATGTAGTCTCCTGACTCAGATATCCACATCACCTCAGACCATTTACATGTAGTCTCCTGACTCTATCCACATCACCTCAGACCATTTACATGTAGTCTCCTTCTCTTCCAGATGACTCAGATATCCACATCACCTCAGACATTTACATGTAGTCTCCTTCTCTTCCAGATGACTCAGATATCCACATCACCTCAGACCATTTACATGTAGTCTCCTGACTCAGATATCCACATCACCTCAGACCATTTACATGTAGTCTCCTGACTCAGATATCCACATCACCTCAGACCATTTACATGTAGTCTCCTGACTCAGATATCCACATCACCTCAGACCATTTACATGTAGTCTCCTGACTCAGATATCCACATCACCTCAGACCATTTACATGTAGTCTCTTCCTGACTCAGATATCCACATCACCTCAGACCATTTACATGTAGTCTCCTGACTCAGATATCCACATCACCTCAGAACATTTACATGTAGTCTCCTTCTCTTCCAGATGACTCAGATATCCACATCACCTCAGACCATTTACATGTAGTCTCCTGACTCAGATATCCACATCACCTCAGACCATTTACATGTAGTCTCCTTCTCTTCCAGATGACTCAGATATCCACATCACCTCAGAACATTTACATGTAGTCTCCTGACTCAGATATCCACATCACCTCAGACCATTTACATGTAGTCTCCTGACTCAGATATCCACATCACCTCAGAACATTTACATGTAGTCTCCTGACTCAGATATCCACATCACCTCAGACCATTTACATGTAGTCTCCTGACTCAGATATCCACATCACCTCAGACCATTTACATGTAGTCTCCTGACTCAGATATCCACATCACCTCAGACCATTTACATGTAGTCTCCTGACTCAGATATCCACATCACCTCAGACCATTTACATGTAGTCTCCTTGACTCAGATATCCACATCACCTCAGACCATTTACATGTAGTCTCCTGACTCAGATATCCACATCACCTCAGACCATTTACATGTAGTCTCCTGACTCAGATATCCACATCACCTCAGACCATTTACATGTAGTCTCCTTCTCTTCCAGATGACTCAGATATCCACATCACCTCAGAACATTTACATGTAGTCTCCTTCTCTTCCAGATGACTCAGATATCCACATCACCTCAGACCATTTACATGTAGTCTCCTGACTCAGATATCCACATCACCTCAGACCATTTACATGTAGTCTCCTGACTCAGATATCCACATCACCTCAGAACATTTACATGTAGTCTCCTTCTCTTCCAGATGACTCAGATATCCACATCACCTCAGACCATTTACATGTAGTCTCCTGACTCAGATATCCACATCACCTCAGACCATTTACATGTAGTCTCTCTTCCTGACTCAGATATCCACATCACCTCAGACCATTTACATGTAGTCTCCTTCTCTTCCAGATGACTCAGATATCCACATCACCTCAGAACATTTACATGTAGTCTCCTGACTCAGATATCCACATCACCTCAGACCATTTACATGTAGTCTCCTGACTCAGATATCCACATCACACCTCAGACCATTTACATGTAGTCTCCTGACTCAGATATCCACATCACCTCAGACCATTTACATGTAGTCTCCTTCTCTTGACTCAGATATCCACATCACCTCAGAACATTTACATGTAGTCTCCTTCTCTTCCAGATGACTCAGATATCCACATCACCTCAGACCATTTACATGTAGTCTCCTGACTCAGATATCCACATCACCTCAGACCATTTACATGTAGTCTCCTGACTCAGATATCCACATCACCTCAGACCATTTACATGTAGTCTCCTGACTCAGATATCCACATCACCTCAGACCATTTACATGTAGTCTCCTGACTCAGATATCCACATCACCTCAGAACATTTACATGTAGTCTCCTGACTCAGATATCCACATCACCTCAGACCATTTACATGTAGTCTCCTGACTCAGATATCCACATCACCTCAGACCATTTACATGTAGTCTCCTGACTCAGATATCCACATCACCTCAGACCATTTACATGTAGTCTCCTTCTCTTCCAGATGACTCAGATATCCACATCACCTCAGAACATTTACATGTAGTCTCCTGACTCAGATATCCACATCACCTCAGACCATTTACATGTAGTCTCTCTTGACTCAGATATCCACATCACCTCAGAACATTTACATGTAGTCTCCTTCTCTTCCAGAAGACTCAGATATCCACATCACCTCAGAACATTTACATGTAGTCTCCTTCTCTTCCAGATGACTCAGATATCCACATCACCTCAGACCATTTACATGTACTCAGACCATTTACATGTAGTCTCCTGACTCAGATATCCACATCACCTCAGACCATTTACATGTAGTCTCCTGACTCAGATATCCACATCACCTCAGAACATTTACATGTAGTCTCTTTCTCTTCCAGATGACTCAGATATCCACATCACCTCAGACCATTTACATGTAGTCTCCTGACTCAGATATCCACATCACCTCAGACCATTTACATGTAGACTCCTTCTCTTCCAGAAGACTCAGATATCCACATCACCTCAGAACATTTACATGTAGTCTCCTGACTCAGATATCCACATCACCTCAGACCATTTACATGTAGTCTCCTGACTCAGATATCCACATCACCTCAGAACATTTACATGTAGTCTCCTGACTCAGATATCCACATCACCTCAGACCATTTACATGTAGTCTCCTGACTCAGATATCCACATCACCTCAGACCATTTACATGTAGTCTCCTGACTCAGATATCCACATCACCTCAGACCATTTACATGTAGTCTCCTGACTCAGATATCCACATCACCTCAGAACATTTACATGTAGTCTCCTGACTCAGATATCCACATCACCTCAGACCATTTACATGTAGTCTCCTGACTCAGATATCCACATCACCTCAGACCATTTACATGTAGTCTCCTGACTCAGATATCCACATCACCTCAGACCATTTACATGTAGTCTCCTTCTCTTCCAGATGACTCAGATATCCACATCACCTCAGAACATTTACATGTAGTCTCCTTCTCTTCCAGAAGACTCAGATATCCACATCACCTCAGACCATTTACATGTAGTCTCCTGACTCAGATATCCACATCACCTCAGACCATTTACATGTAGTCTCCTGACTCAGATATCCACATCACCTCAGAACATTTACATGTAGTCTCCTTCTCTTCCAGATGACTCAGATATCCACATCACCTCAGACCATTTACATGTAGTCTCCTGACTCAGATATCCACATCACCTCAGACCATTTACATGTAGTCTCCTGACTCAGATATCCACATCACCTCAGACCATTTACATGTAGTCTCCTTCTCTTCCAGATGACTCAGATATCCACATCACCTCAGAACATTTACATGTAGTCTCCTGACTCAGATATCCACATCACCTCAGACCATTTACATGTAGTCTCCTGACTCAGATATCCACATCACCTCAGACCATTTACATGTAGTCTCCTGACTCAGATATCCACATCACCTCAGACCATTTACATGTAGTCTCCTTCTCTTCCAGAAGACTCAGATATCCACATCACCTCAGAACATTTACATGTAGTCTCCTTCTCTTCCAGATGACTCAGATATCCACATCACCTCAGACCATTTACATGTAGTCTCCTGACTCAGATATCCACATCACCTCAGACCATTTACATGTAGTCTCCTGACTCAGATATCCACATCACCTCAGACCATTTACATGTAGTCTCCTGACTCAGATATCCACATCACCTCAGAACATTTACATGTAGTCTCCTTCTCTTCCAGATGACTCAGATATCCACATCACCTCAGACCATTTACATGTAGTCTCCTGACTCAGATATCCACATCACCTCAGACCATTTACATGTAGTCTCCTGACTCAGATATCCACATCACCTCAGACCATTTACATGTAGTCTCCTGACTCAGATATCCACATCACCTCAGACCATTTTACATGTAGTCTCCTTCTCTTCCAGATGACTCAGATATCCACATCACCTCAGAACATTTACATGTAGTCTCCTGACTCAGATATCCACATCACCTCAGACCATTTACATGACTCAGATATCCACATCACCTCAGACCATTTACATGTAGTCTCCTCTCTTCCAGACCAGACTCAGATATCCACATCACCTCAGACCATTTACATGTAGTCTCCTTCTCTTCCAGATGATCAGATATCCACATCACCTCAGAACATTTACATGTAGTCTCCTGACTCAGATATCCACATCACCTCAGACCATTTACATGTAGTCTCCTGACTCAGATATCCACATCACCTCAGACCATTTACATGTAGTCTCCTGACTCAGATATCCACATCACCTCAGACCATTTACATGTAGTCTCCTGACTCAGATATCCACATCACCTCAGACCATTTACATGTAGTCTCCTTCTCTTCCAGATGACTCAGATATCCACATCACCTCAGAACATTTACATGTAGTCTCCTGACTCAGATATCCACATCACCTCAGACCATTTACATGTAGTCTCCTGACTCAGATATCCACATCACCTCAGACCATTTACATGTAGTCTCCTGACTCAGATATCCACATCACCTCAGACCATTTACATGTAGTCTCCTTCTCTTGACTCAGATATCCACATCACCTCAGAACATTTACATGTAGTCTCCTTCTCTTCCAGATGACTCAGATATCCACATCACCTCAGACCATTTACATGTAGTCTCCTGACTCAGATATCCACATCACCTCAGACCATTTACATGTAGTCTCCTGACTCAGATATCCACATCACCTCAGACCATTTACATGTAGTCTCCTGACTCAGATATCCACATCACCTCAGACCATTTACATGTAGTCTCCTTCTCTTCCAGATGACTCAGATATCCACATCACCTCAGAACATTTACATGTAGTCTCCTGACTCAGATATCCACATCACCTCAGACCATTTACATGTAGTCTCCTGACTCAGATATCCACATCACCTCAGACCATTTACATGTAGTCTCCTTCTCTTCCAGATGACTCAGATATCCACATCACCTCAGACCATTTACATGTAGTCTCCTTCTCTTCCTGACTCAGATATCCACATCACCTCAGACCATTTACATGTAGTCTTCCAGATGACTCAGATATCCACATCACCTCAGACCATTTACATGTAGTCTCCTTCTCTTCCTGACTCAGATATCCACATCACCTCAGACCATTTACATGTAGTCTCCTGACTCAGATATCCACATCACCTCAGACCAGACTGACTCAGATATCCACATCACCTCAGACCATTTACATGTAGTCTCCTGACTCAGATATCCACATCACCTCAGACATTTACATGTAGTCTCCTGACTCAGATATCCACATCACCTCAGACCATTTACATGTAGTCTCCTGACTCAGATATCCACATCACCTCAGACCATTTACATGTAGTCTCCTGACTCAGATATCCACATCACCTCAGACCATTTACATGTAGTCTCCTGACTCAGATATCCACATCACCTCAGACCATTTACATGTAGTCTCCTTCTCTTCCAGATGACTCAGATATCCACATCACCTCAGACCATTTACATGTAGTCTCCTGACTCAGATATCCACATCACCTCAGACCATTTACATGTAGTCTTCTCTTGACTCAGATATCCACATCACCTCAGAACATTTACATGTAGTCTCCAGATGACTCAGATATCCACATCACCTCAGACCATTTACATGTAGTCTCCTGACTCAGATATCCACATCACCTCAGACCATTTACATGTAGTCTCCTGACTCAGATATCCACATCACCTCAGACCATTTACATGTAGTCTCCTGACTCAGATATCCACATCACCTCAGACCATTTACATGTAGTCTCCTTCTCTTCCAGATGACTCAGATATCCACATCACCTCAGACCATTTACATGTAGTCTCCTGACTCAGATATCCACATCACCTCAGACCATTTACAGAGTCTCCTGACTCAGATATCCACATCACCTCAGACCATTTACATGTAGTCTTCCTGACTCAGATATCCACATCACCTCAGAACATTTACATGTAGTCTTCCTGACTCAGATATCCACATCACCTCAGACCATTTACATGTAGTCTCCTGACTCAGATATCCACATCACCTCAGACCATTTACATGTAGTCTCTTCTCTTCCAGATGACTCAGATATCCACATCACCTCAGAACATTTACATGTAGTCTCCTTCTCTTCCAGATGACTCAGATATCCACATCACCTCAGACCATTTACATGTAGTCTCCTGACTCAGATATCCACATCACCTCAGACCATTTACATGTAGTCTCCTGACTCAGATATCCACATCACCTCAGACCATTTACATGTAGTCTCCTGACTCAGATATCCACATCACCTCAGAACATTTACATGTAGTCTCCTTCTCTTCCAGATGACTCAGATATCCACATCACCTCAGACCATTTACATGTAGTCTCCTGACTCAGATATCCACATCACCTCAGACCATTTACATGTAGACTCCTTCTCTTCAGATGACTCAGATATCCACATCACCTCAGAACATTTACATGTAGTCTCCTGACTCAGATATCCACATCACCTCAGACCATTTACATGTAGTCTCCTGACTCAGATATCCACATCACCTCAGACCATTTACATGTAGTCTCCTCCAGACTCAGATATCCACATCACCTCAGACCATTTACATGTAGTCTCCTGACTCAGATATCCACATCACCTCAGACCATTTACATGTAGTCTCCTGACTCAGATATCCACATCACCTCAGAATGTCTCCTGACTCAGATATCCACATCACCTCAGAACATTTACATGTAGTCTCCTGACTCAGATATCCACATCACCTCAGACCATTTACATGTAGTCTCCTGACTCAGATATCCACATCACCTCAGACCATTTACATGTAGTCTCCTTCTCTTCCAGAAGACTCAGATATCCACATCACCTCAGAACATTTACATGTAGTCTCCTTCTCTTCCAGATGACTCAGATATCCACATCACCTCAGACCATTTACATGTAGTCTCCTGACTCAGATATCCACATCACCTCAGACCATTTACATGTAGTCTCCTGACTCAGATATCCACATCACCTCAGAACATTTACATGTAGTCTCTTTCTCTTCCAGATGACTCAGATATCCACATCACCTCACATTTCATGTAGTCTCCTGACTCAGATATCCACATCACCTCAGACCATTTACATGTAGTCTCCTGACTCAGATATCCACATCACCTCAGACCATTTACATGTAGTCTCCTTCTCTTCCAGATGACTCAGATATCCACATCACCTCAGAACATTTACATGTAGTCTCCTGACTCAGATATCCACATCACCTCAGACCATTTTTACATGTAGTCTCCTGACTCAGATATCCACATCACCTCAGACCATTTACATGTAGTCTCCTGACTCAGATATCTCATTTACATGTAGTCTCTTCTCTTGACTCAGATATCCACATCACCTCAGACCATTTACATGTAGTCTCCTTCTCTTCCAGATGACTCAGATATCCACATCACCTCAGACCATTTACATGTAGTCTCCTGACTCAGATATCCACATCACCTCAGACCATTTACATGTAGTCTCCTGACTCAGATATCCACATCACCTCAGACCATTTACATGTAGTCTCCTGACTCAGATATCCCATCATCACATGTAGTCTCTTCTCTTCCAGATGACTCAGACATCATTTACATGTAGTCTCCTTCTCTTCCAGATGACTCAGATATCCACATCACCTCAGAACATTTACATGTAGTCTCCTGACTCAGATATCCACATCACCTCAGACCATTTACATGTAGTCTCCTGACTCAGATATCCACATCACCTCAGACCATTTACATGTAGTCTCCTGACTCAGATATCCACATCACCTCAGACCATTTTACATGTAGATATCCACATCTCCTTCTCTTCCAGATGACTCAGATATCCACATCACCTCAGAACATTTACATGTAGTCTCCTGACTCAGATATCCACATCACCTCAGACCATTTAGATATATCCACATCACCTCCATTTACATGTAGTCTCCTTTCCAGATGACTCAGATATCCACATCACCTCAGAACATTTACATGTAGTCTCCTTCTCTTCCAGATGACTCAGATATCCACATCACCTCAGACCATTTACATGTAGTCTCCTGACTCAGATATCCACATCACCTCAGACCATTTTACATGTAGTCTCCTGACTCAGATATCCACATCACCTCAGACCATTTACATGTAGTCTCCTGACTCAGATATCCACATCACCTCAGAACATTTACATGTAGTCTTCCAGATGACTCAGATATCCACATCACCTCAGACCATTTACATGTAGTCTCCTGACTCAGATATCCACATCACCTCAGACCATTTACATGTAGTCTCCTTCTCTTCCAGAAGACTCAGATATCCACATCACCTCAGAACATTTACATGTAGTCTCCTTCTCTGACTCAGATATCCACATCACCTCAGACCATTTACATGTAGTCTCCTGACTCAGATATCCACATCACCTCAGACATTTACATGTAGTCTCCTGACTCAGATATCCACATCACCTCAGACCATTTACATGTAGTCTCCTCAGATATCTCTCCAGATGACTCAGATATCCACATCACCTCAGACCATTTACATGTAGTCTCCTGACTCAGATATCCACATCACCTCAGAACATTTACATGTAGTCTCCTGACTCAGATATCCACATCACCTCAGACCATTTACATGTAGTCTCTGACTCTCCACATCACCTCAGACTCTGACTCAGATATCCACATCACCTCAGACCATTTACATGTAGTCTCCTGACTCAGATATCCACATCACCTCAGACCATTTACATGTAGTCTCCTGACTCAGATATCCACATCACCTCAGACCATTTACATGTAGTCTCCTTCTCTTCCAGATGACTCAGATATCCACATCACCTCAGAACATTTACATGTAGTCTCCTTCTCTTCCAGATGACTCAGATATCCACATCACCTCAGACCATTTACATGTAGTCTCCTGACTCAGATATCCACATCACCTCAGAACATTTACATGTAGTCTCCTGACTCAGATATCCACATCACCTCAGAACATTTACATGTAGTCTCTTCCAGATGACCAGATGACTCAGATATCAGATATCCACATCACCTCAGACCATTTACATGTAGTCTCCTGACTCAGATATCCACATCACCTCAGACCATTTACATGTAGTCTCTTCCAGATGACTCAGATATCCACATCACCTCAGAACATTTACATGTAGTCTCCTTCTCTTCCAGATGACTCAGATCCACATCACCTCAGAACATTTCACTGACTCAGACCACCTCAGACCATTTACATGTAGTCTCCTGACTCAGATATCCACATCACCTCAGACCATTTACATGTAGTCTCCTGACTCAGATATCCACATCACCTCAGACCATTTACATGTAGTCTCTCTCTTCCAGATGACTCAGATATCCACATCACCTCAGAACATTTACATGTAGTCTCCTTCTCTTCCAGATGACTCAGATATCCACATCACCTCAGACCATTTACATGTAGTCTCCTGACTCAGATATCCACATCACCTCAGACCATTTACATGTAGTCTCCTGACTCAGATATCCACATCACCTCAGACCATTTACATGTAGTCTCCTGACTCAGATATCCACATCACCTCAGACCATTTACATGTAGTCTCCTTCTCTTCCAGATGACTCAGATATCCACATCACCTCAGAACATTTACATGTAGTCTCCTGACTCAGATATCCACATCACCTCAGACCATTTACATGTAGTCTCCTGACTCAGATATCCACATCACCTCAGAACATTTACATGTAGTCTCCTGACTCAGATATCCACATCACCTCAGACCATTTACATGTAGTCTCTTCCAGATGACTCAGATATCCACATCACCTCAGACCATTTACATGTAGTCTCCTGACTCAGATATCCACATCACCTCAGACCATTTACATGTAGTCTCCTGACTCAGATATCCACATCACCTCAGAACATTTACATGTAGTCTCCTTCTCTTCCAGATGACTCAGATATCCACATCACCTCAGAACATTTACATGTAGACTCAGATATCCACATCACCAGACCTTCTCTTCCTGACTCAGATATCCACATCACCTCAGACCATTTACATGTAGTCTCCTGACTCAGATATCCACATCACCTCAGAACATTTACATGTAGTCTCCTTCTCTTCCAGATGACTCAGATATCCACATCACCTCAGAACATTTACATGTAGTCTCCTGACTCAGATATCCACATCACCTCAGATACACATCACCTCAGACCATT